>NW_028229517.1:992541-1292541 GCF_053477565.2 Lygodium microphyllum
AGCTCTATCAAACTATCATGAATTCGATTTGGCGAGCTCTCTTTGTGAAGTCAAGCCGGATGTGAATCTTTTGCAGCTTATTAAGCTTTCTCCAGGAGTATGCAAGGAATTTAGAAAGATCCTCCGCACCGGGTATATCGTAGAACCTTTGGTATTGCGCGAGTTGGTGATGACTGGTTCGAGCATGCTGAGAAGCATTGCCCAAGGGTTGCAGCCTATGTCGATGGGATATTACTAGATTATGCCATTGTTGACATGGGATCATCTATTAACATAATGAGTTCTGAACTGATGGAAAGGTTGGGTCTTGCGATTTAGAAAGATACCTCCACAATTCTCAGAATGGCAGATTATAGTTTGAGGCAGCCAGAAGGCTGCATTACTAAGGTCCATGTCACTGGTGCAAATGTAGAATGCCTGTTGGACTTTAGGGTGATTCGTTTTACAGGCCGTCCAAGTTACCAAGTATTACTTGGACGAC
Organism: Lygodium microphyllum; assembly: GCF_053477565.2. Classification (NCBI taxonomy): domain Eukaryota; kingdom Viridiplantae; phylum Streptophyta; class Polypodiopsida; order Schizaeales; family Lygodiaceae; genus Lygodium; species Lygodium microphyllum. Next base: position 993,023 of record NW_028229517.1, read on the forward strand.
CTTGGATCTTGCAAGCGGACTGCCAAGTAGATATACCTGCTGGTCGACTAATGAGGCAGAGGTGCCCAGCGTGTGGTGGTTGATGTGTTGAGATATCGAGCTCCACTCGTGATACGCCAGGGTGATCGTTGTGTATTTATGTCACCGACTTGACAGTTGCAGACGCGGTTGGTACACCGCCCATGAATAATAGCTAGATGACAGCTATCCTTATCTACTCTAGTTCATGGCTCAGTTAGTATGCCACCTTAGTTAGTTGAGTTTGGTTTGAGACCCATATATAGGGTTCTTCTATTTCTTTGTATGAGAGTTCTTTTGGCTTACACAACTAAGAAGGGGAAAACTGTTTTCAGCCTCCACCCTTGTGTGTATTCCCCCATTGTGCAAGCAAGAAAGCTACAAGTGAGACTCCTTTCTTCTCTCCCATAATCTTGACATGATGCTTATCCTGAGTCCCCGCAGAGTGAGAGAGCTCCTCTATCCTCTACAGAATTGGAGACATTAGAAGATTTATCTGCCAGTGAGACATCATCGAGTGATGAGTCCAAAGAGGGATCCACCACGGAAGACATCTATCAGATCACTTTGAACGAGCCAATAGAGGCCCAAGATCGTATAAGAGATGCAGATGTTATCGAGCTAGACCTTGGTACGCCTGATGATTTGCGGCCAATCAAATTAGGTTCTATGCTCAGCACAACAGAAAGGGAGGACTATGTGGCCTTGATTCAGGAATTCCGTGATATCTTTGCCTGGAGTTATGATGAGCTGAGAGGCATTCCTCCTAGTCTTGCTGTTCGTACAATTCCGTTGAAAGAGGGCAGTCGTCCTGTACGACAGAAAGTAAGGCATATGCCTTCGAACTGAGGGACGGGCTATTTGAAGAGTTACAGAAGCTTCGAAAAGCGGGTTTGATTTTTCCTGTGCAACACACGGAATGGTGTTTGCCAGTTGTGATCAGAAAGAAGAAAAATAATCAAATTCGATTATGTGTAGACTTTAGGGAGCTGAATAAGCAGACAGTTAAGGACTACTACCCGTTGCCATTTATTGACCAGATTTTGGATCAAATAGCGGGTAGGGAGATATATTCGTTTATGGACTGCTTTGCAGGATATAACCAGATGGCAATTGCAGAAGAGGACAAGTTGAAAACAACTTTTATTACTGTATTTGGTACTTTTGCGTACCATGTGATGGCCTTTGGTTTATGCAATGCGCCTGGTTCGTGGCAACGAACAACAGATAAGACATTCGGTGACATATCCCTTGAAGAGTTAAAGGTGTTTATTGATGACTTAGGGGCTGCTACCGTGAGAGGAAGGCAGTTGCTCATTTTAAGAAAATGCTTTGAGCATTGTAGAAAATTTTGCATCGCCCTAAACCCATGAAAGTGTGTTTTTGGAGTACATTATGGGCTATTGCTGGGTCATGTGGTCAGTTCGGTAGGAATTGCGACAGATCCTGAGAAGGTCAAAGTTATAGTTGCCATGGGTCCACCACGCACTCCGAAAGAAGTTCATAGCTTTCTGTCTTCGGTTGGTTATTACCGTAGATTCATAAACGCCTTGGCAGAAAGAACATTGCCGCTTACAAATTTATTGTCCTTTAGCTGTTTGTTTGTATGGGGTGACCCTTGTAAGGTAGCATTTGAGGATGTGAAACAGAAGCTAGCAAGAGCTCCTGTTTTAAAAGAACCTAAAAGAGGTGAGGTGTTCTATATATTCTCAGCAACCACCATGTATAGTATCAGCTGCTGTTTAGCCCAAATTTGGGAAGAGAAGTGGTATCATCCGATAGCCTTTGCTAGTCGAAAATTGGGCATTTCAGAGATCAATTATACCTACATGGAGAAGTTGTGTCTGGCGATGGTCTTTGGGACCAAGAAATTCAGGCATTATATTCTCTATGAGAAAGTCGTGCTTTATACGAAGGCGGAGGGGCTTCGACTATTGATGAATAAGCTACAGCCGCCTGATCGTCTAGCGAAGTGGTTAATCACTTTGTAGGAGTTTGATTATGAAATCAGGAGTAAGCCACCAAGGTTGCAAGGCATCGTGGAATGTCTTGTGGACTTTGGGGAGCCGAAAGAATCTGTGAAGGTAGTGACATGGAGTTGTTATTTAAAATAGATACGGCATCTATTCCCTCCTGATATGTTGCAATAACGCATTATTTATCGATGGGAGAGGCGGGATCTAAATTATCTAAAGCTGAGAGAAGAAAAATTAAGCAGCAAGCGTTAAAGTTTGCCTTGATCGCAGGTACATTATATCGGCAAGGGGTTGATGACATCTATCGCCGATGTGTGATGCCTGACGAGGTGCCATTCATTTTGGAAGAGTGCCATGATTCTGCTTGCGGCGGCCATTTTGCTGGACGGCTTACATTACAAAAGGCTTTAAGAGCAGGTTATTGGTGGCCTGCCATCTTCCAGGATGCGTTTGCGTATGTTAAGAGATGCGATATTTGTCAACGACATGATAGTCGAGAGAATAGGAAAAGACCACTCACCCCTATTATGGCGATACTTCCATTTGAGAAGTGGGGAATAGACTTTGTGGGTCCTATTACTCCGTCGTCGACTGCGCAAAAGAGGTATATCATTGTAGCAACTGACTACTTCACAAAGTGGTCAGAAGCATGTGCAACAGGGAAAGATGATGCTAAAGAAACTGCTAGTTTCCTTTTAGAGCAGATAATATGCCGTTTTTGTCCACCGAAAGAATTAGTGTCGAACCGCGGAACCCATTTCTTGAATAAGGTGATCAAAAGCTTGGCAGAGACTTGGCAAATCAAGTATAACAAGACAACCCCATATAACTTGCAAGCCAATGGGCAAGTTGAAAGCACCAACAAGTAGCTTGTGGGCATCCTGTCCAAAATTGTGTCGGAAAAGAAACAGGATTGGGATAAAAAGTTATACGTGGCAGTGTGGGCCTACAATACGACCTTCAAACGAGCCACTGGCCATACCCCGTTCAAGTTAGTATATGGGGAGGAGTGTGTCTTGCCTTTAGAGATTAAGCTACCGACTATTCGGTTTGCCATCAATCATTCTTTGAGTGATGAAGATGCACTTTTTGAGCGCTTGACGACACTGGCACATTTAGATGAGCTTAAGCTGCAGAGCTTATTGCACCAAGAAGTGGCGAAGCGCCGAATGAAGCAGGTACACGACCTCAAAGCCAAGAAATACACCTTCAAGAAAGGACAACTTGTTCTCTATTATGACGCACGACGTGAATTATTTCCAGGCCAGCTAGAGCCAATGGGACGGGCCCTATAGGATCGTTAGAATAGAAAAGAATAAATCCACAGTCTTGTTAGCTGACCTTGAGGGGATAGAATTTAAAAATAAGGTTAATCTTAATAAGATTAAACCTTATTATTTCTAATTGCACTAATACTATGACTGCCTTGTAGGTTTAGGCGAGATGGATCACACATCTGCAAGGAAATCGTGATAGAGGTTGATGGGTCGTCTGATTCCTTATTTAGAACACCCATATTTAGAACAGAGGTATCATCAGGGAAAGCTCATTTGGTGGAGCAAAGGATACAAGGTGACTGAGCAAGAAGGCGGGACATTTATTTGGGAGATCAAGGTCTTCTGCCATCACTGCCTACAAATTTTGACGAGCATCCCTTTTGAATTCAATGATGATGGAGGAATGGAGCCTACAGTCCACCCATTGAATATGCTGAATTTTGATTACCATAATTACGAGTAGAGTTTAGGATGGCAGGATATGTAAACCCTTTATGGACGTACACCTTGTACTTTGATGGGGCGTCCAGGGGTCTATGCAAAAAAGGAAGTGTAGGAGTTGTCATCCGAGACCCTCGACGATGCATTGTCATGAAGCTAGCTGCTTATCTCAGGGTGAATTTTACCAATAATATGGTAGAATACAAAGCCCTGATTATGGGTTTGAATATTGAAAAGAAGGGTGGTATCTGCCAGTTGTTGGTGAAAGGGGACTCTCAGTTGGTTTTAAATAAACTCAATGGGACGTACACGGTACGAAACCCCAACCTTTGTATGTACCATCATACTGCCATAGCCCTGCTAGACGAATTTGATAGAGTGTCTTTTCAGCTGATTCCACGAAATTGGAATCAGTTTGCCGATTCATTGGCTAATTTTGCGTATGAAGAATGCCTCTTCTTTAATTGTGGTCCTTGTCCTGATATATCTATTGACGATGAGACAGGACTTGGTCGTTTGTGGGGTATGCTTTCTGAACATGCCCTCTTTGGCAGATGATGGCTGATCTGGGTGATGTAGAGGGTGGGCGAGACTCATCTGCCTTTATTATCTTGGACCCACAGACTGATTAGACGACATGTGATGTGAACACCTCTTGCGATATACGCAGGAGGGATGGGTCATAATTTAATGCACCTAGTTTAGGGCTACGAGCCTCTGTTCCCTTGGGAATGTTATGCTTTGATGTCTATCATAGTTGTTTCCAGGACGATGTTAGGCAAAGTCATGTTTGATTTCATTAGGCCAAGAGGGCCACTTCCTTGTGTAGTGCGGGTGCGTTTAATCGGGTTTTTGTTTTAAGTGTTGTGCTGGACAGGTTTCGTGGTTCGTGGAATTTGGTGGAGCCTGGAGAAGCCTTTGCTGCGATGGAAGCTTCTTGTGGCCAATCCAGGTGATACCTCTCCTTTACGAGTACCTTTCTTTCTTGTTATATGTGTATTTGTACTTGTCGAGGGGATATATTTTAGTTGGGGACCGGCAACCAAGGCATGAAGTCCCAGGTTTAGGCTAAGTATGTCTGAGGGAGGTCTCAGTAGTCGGTACCTACCTGTTTTAGAAGGAAGTCATGTGGCCCTGTTCTGCTAGCCTACTAGGCAGCCATTCTAGGAGTTCTTGTTAGTAGTGAGGCAGTTAGAGAAGCCTGCCAGAAGATAATAATGATGATGCCAAGAAACCCTGAACATCCTAAAAGATGAATATAAATACGAAGGTGTGTAAAAAGGGGTTCTAACCCCTATCAAAGAAAAGAAAACGAATGAAAATGTATAAGCAGTTGATCATCGCCTTGCGAAGGCCTGGTAGGTTCCTAGGGACGAGTCAGACCCGGGGCCGATATCTTGTGTTCCTAGGGGTGGCTTCTTGCTGGAAAAAAAAAAACACAAGGAATGTTGGAGCGAAAATAAAAGTGACCGTTAGAAAAGGATTAAGTGTCGCCTTGCGAGGGCTTGGTAGGTTCTTGGGTGCCAAGACAGGTCTTGAGGCCGATGCCCTGTTCTCCTTGGGTCACTACGCTCAGCTCCCTCCTTTTTACATGCCCAAGTATGTTAATAAAATAAAAACCCTAAAAGAAGAAATGTACTAAAAGAAAATACCACTTGATCAGGCTATATGAGTCCTCATCTTATAGGAGCTCCTAGTTGTGTTGTCTTTAGTTGGTGGGTAGTTCAAACCACCACTTAGGGCGACCTCTTTGATAGGTTTTTTAGTTTGGCTATGTTGGAGCAGTTGGTTAGTCACTCGCTTCGGATCTTCTATTAGATGATGCTAGGCCTACTCCTTGTGGATGTCATGCCTTGGTTTTGTCAAGGGGTAGGGTGGGCATTGTGTTGAGTTTTATCGCATATTTGTTTTGTATCAGCTTGATGCTTCTTTGGTTGCTTATGTGCAGATATGTTCGTGGATTCGACGGACTGAGTCGCCCTATCCCGTGATCGCCAATGAGAGCAGAATTTTTGTGCTGAGAAGTGCTAAAAAATAGCTAAAAATTGTGAATATCAAGGGAAAAATATTCAATGTCAAAGGCGGCAGCTCGATCTAGGACGAAAAATATTCAACGTCAAAGGCGACAACTCGATCTAGGATGATTTTAAGCATCAAAGTGCTCTAAGGACGCCCGTATAACACTTCCAAATTTTTAGTAATTTTTTTGTGTGCCAGTACGAGTCATAGGAATCGGCAGGCAGTGCGGGACCTCGAGACGAGCTCACAGAAATTTTCGGACTGTAAAACGGACGTCGGACACTAGAGTTAGACCAAAAACCGGCCGGTCAAAAGAGAAATGAAAGGGTGCCACCCTTTGGGGGCCCCTTTGGGCCCCAAATTCAATGCGAATGGGGGGGGGGGGGGGCGTTTTTTTTTCGGCGACTGAAAAAAAAACCATGGAGGGGGGGGCGCAGAGCGACATGTGGAGAGGGAGGGCCTTGGGCACTACAATACACCCATGCTATCTGAAGCTAGGGCTGAAATCCCTGTTCTCTCGGCCTCTTATCGCCGTCCTTTGCCCGCAGAATGGCAGCCTGTAGAGGGAGAGAGAAAATCAGTCTTTCTCTCTCCTCCCTCTCTCTCCTCTAAGGGGGGATTCATGCGGGAAGAGAAAGGAAGAAGAAAGAATGGTGGAGGCTTATCGGATCGCTCCACGGGCTGGAAATGGTGACGTGTGATCGCCATGAGCATGAAGTGCTGCTGATTTTCAGATTTGCAGCCATGGACATGAAACCCGAAACACGCAAATAAGCGATAATTCAATTTTTTTCAAAGGAAATTTGAGATTTCATGGCTTTTGATTGATAAAATGTTGTTCATGTGGGCTAAAAATTGTTTATGTTGCTGTCTTCCATGAGTATTTGTTGATCATAATCAGAAAATCAGGAAAAACATGCATCTTGTGGCCCAAAATAATACACTAAAACACGTAAAATATGGAAAACCAAGGGAAAATGATGTTTTTGAGCATAAAAATGGAAGAATAAATAGGAACACCAACTAAATTTTCATTTTTGTTACAAGAAGGAACTAAGGGCCACAGTCCATAACCTATTTTGAATTTTTAGTAATTAAATAATGCTAAAAATAAGGGAAAATACAGGGAAAATAGAGAAAAACCACTAAAAATAGGGGAAAAATGCATTTCGGGTGCCGAAAACTAATGAAAATTAAGAACAATGTTCGTGAATGTTTGTGGGGGACTGAAGCATGAGGATTTGCCTCAGTTCAGCCCCACCTTCTTGTTCTAGTGTGTCTTTTTCCACTTTTTACACATAAAATGATTGCAAAATGCCTTATAAATCTATGCAACAATACAACATTTGATCGATGTGAGGGTAGAGTGGTTAAAATGTGTCTAAATGCTGAGTGAAATGATGAAAAGCTTGCTGGTTTTTGTTTGCATAACATATAGATCGGTGAATAATTATAAAATAAGGGCCTAGTAGCACGAGGGTTTCCTCGGTGCTAGGTTCATGCAATGTCGCATAAGAACGGTAGCTGAAAACCATTAAAAGGATGTTTTCCACATATGCACAATACTGATTTTATAATTGTTTGAGCACTCAGCATCCACAATATGCATAAATTATGGAAATATTTGAAGGTATCAGAAATCCTAGATGCACAGCAATTGCTTTCATTAGGACCTTGACCCACGTTGAGTGGGAGACAGGACACCCTAAGCCATAGGCTAGTCATGGGGCCTAGGGGAAAGAGAAGTAAGGACAATGGTACATTCCTGTATACGATCAATTGGTACCTTGAGTGGATTTTGTGCGAAATGTTTATATGTTGAGCGACGCACCGAGGGACCAATCCCCAAGGTGTAGGAGAGTCACAGAGGGGTGGCAGCACTTAGCCGTTGGAGGACCCCCTATGTCTGTGCTTCGTGCCATTAGGCAATGTGTAAGGAACTCCCTCTGAGGAGTAGTGGGTGAGAGAAAAGTGGACTACAAACGACGTAATACAAACGCAAGATGTTTGGGAAGGCAATGTATGTGTCATCAACGCTCCTGGCCGTGAGGCCGTGGGGTTGTTGAGCGCGTGAGTAAACAAATAAACACATGCCCAGAGGTCTGGCTAGTGCACGCCGGCCCGTTCTAGGTTCCATCAGTAGGAAACTTCGATTGCTGAGGTTTTGGGCTCAAGTAAGAGGGGATGATGGCCTCTTTGAGATGAGCTATTAAACTTTATGAAAAAAAATGATTAGAATTTTCTGTAGGGGTTTTACAGTGCCTGTCCTAGAGCTATCTACAGTGACCCTAGTGCACAAAAATGGGCATAACTTTCACACCGTAACTCTGATTGGGGAGATTTTTGATTCAAACCAGAGGGGACAAAGCTCTCTTTGAGATGAGCTATAGAATTTACCCCCAGATTTAGGATAAAATTTTCTGCAATCGGATCTTTATGATAGTCCTGTAGGACTGTGACAAAAAACACTGTCTATCCCTTTAGTGTCAATGTCTGACATGGATAGAGCATAGATCAAGGGGTCTGATTTGACACCTCAATAGCACCTTGAGCATACTAAACATAATCCCAAGCATCATTGCATACCCATCAACTCTACCATTCATACATAAGTACATTCACTACCATACATCTCCATTGACTGCATGTACCTCAAGTCGCACACATGGGTGCCATTATCATTGCGGGGTATGATGAATCAGTGCCCAAGAGTGCTGGGGAGGTGGAAAAGTAGGAGGAGAAGGTGGGCAGGGGTGCTGGAAGAGGCAGGCAGCTCAGCGCAAAATGTGCCGCATTTTGCGGGCTACTGCCTGCTGTCCCTGATGGGTTGAAGGTAGGCACTAGGGTGCTTGCTAGGTAGGAAATGGCCTTGGGGAGCTTGTGTGCTGAATGTTGAGGTTGAGGGCTGGGTGTAGCAGGAAGAAGGGATTTGGGAGCAGTCCACCATGGGAGCTTGAGGGAACAGCTTGATGGGGAAGAGAGAGAAGTCTGGAATAAAAAATAACTATGGTTTTTCCCTTCTCTAAACTGTTGAACCCCCAACTTGCCCTAGGACTCCTAAAATTTGCATGAAAAGAAGTGACGACTTGCTACTTTAACCGTTTTACCTCTAGATATATCTGAGTCTCCAGCCATAGCTCCTGCTTGCTCCAAAAAGCTGGAGTTAACTACAATCCTTCTTGCTGTACCTGTACCTGTAAGCTGAATAACTAGGGTTTTTGGGATTTGAAAAGGGAGAAAGGGGAAAAGGACCAAAGCCTGAAGCTCTGAAACCACTTGTAATGAAAGAAGCTGAGGGGAGAGAGAAGGAGAGCTGAGGAGAGAGAAAGAGAAGAAGAAGAAGAAGGAAGAAGACTAGAAGAGGAGGGAGAAAGAGAGAAAAGAGGAGAGAAAGGAGAAGGAAGCCATAGAAGATAGAGATGAAGGTGAAGAGTGTGATCTTGATAATAACTGGTTGCCCTAATTTGGGGCTCTTACACCTTAAATACCCCAGTCAGTGTGACGAGGTGTCTAAACCCTAGTCGGTGTGTATCTCGCTTGTTACAAGAACATGACTATATGCCAACCTCTTGAATGGACTTTGATCTTCATATCTCAGGTTTCAATGTTTTTTGTATCTCAAAAAAGATTTTACATCTATAGTTCTCACTAGTGGGCTGGTTGGTAAAGACCACTCATTAGGAAAAAAATGAACTCACAAATGGGCCTTTTAGCCCCCCTCTCTCCTCCTTAAAACAAGGAAAAGAGGAGAGAAGAATAGTAAAATAATCCTCTTCTCTCTCCACTTTTGTAATATTATTTTGCCTTTTTTATATTATTTACAAAGATATACTCATATTCCTTCTCTCTCCTCATTCAATGCCTTTTTCAACCAAATTTTATATTTAAAAAGGAGTTAGTTACGGAGTGTGGTGCTTCGTTTTTAATGTAAAATGATTAGTACATATGAGGTAATTGATTTTTAAATCAAGAACAAGGAAAATAAAATTTTGAAAGTTTCTTTTAAGATATTTTGGGGATTTTTTATATTCTAGCTTTTCGCCAAAAAACAAACCAACTGGTCAAATTTCGTGTTTTTTGGAAATATTTTTGGAGGTAAAATAGAAATGTCTAAAATACGAAAAGTCTTGGACATCCCTACCCTCTGAGCTATTTCCCCCCATATTTATATTCTCTCATGGCCCTATTGTGACCTCTTATCTGTGTGCAACCTTCATTAACACAGTGAATTGCTTACACCCTCCTATCCCTTGGCACCTTTGTGTGCCTCTTTATGCATCTCCAGTCTACCTCCTGTGACAACCAAGTAGGCTCTGCGTTTCTATTAATAGTAAGATGAATACAGGAAAGAAAGAGTTGCATATTGAGATAGAGATTGAATACGCCCCATTATTCAAAAGAACCCAACGTACCAGTTTCAACCCTCAGGTTTTGGAGAGTTATTGGCAAATGGGATTGAAACATGTGGATTTATGGGTTGATGGGGAATCTGTTGAGATATCGAGCTCCACTCGTGATACGCCAGGGTGACCTTGTGTATTTATGTCACCGACTTGTCAGTTGCAGACGCGGTTGGTACACCGCCCATGAATAATAGCTACATGATAGCTATCCTTATCTACTCTAGTTGTTGGCTCAGTTAGTATGCCACCTTAGTTAGTTGAGTTTGGTTTGAGACCCATATATAGGGTTCTTCTATTTCTTTGTACTTGAGTTCTTTTGGCTTACACAACTAAGAAGAGGAAAACTGTTTTTAGCCTCCACCTCTGTGTGTATTCCCCCATTGTGCAAGCAAGAAAGCTACAAGTGAGACTCCTTCCTTCTCTCCCACAATCTTGACATGGTATCAGAGCCTTGTTCGTGGTAAGGAGCTCAAGAAAGCAAGCCAAGCTTGCGGTATTCTGGTAAGAGGAGCAGTGTTGCTTTCATTTTCTGTTTTGGGAGCAGATCTCTGCAGGTAGCACAACCGGAAAGTGCAGGAGTGCATTGTCTCAGGTTGAGACGCCCTTCGCGGTGAAGCAAGAGGACATTATATGCTTTGAGGCCATTTCGGGGCCTGTTTTGGAGGCGGAAGTTTTCTGCACGCACTCAGGAAAAGGCCCAGTTTTATGCTGTGCAGCCATTGTTCTACAGGTCGGTGAAAAGTTACTGTAGAAATTGCATCGTATGCTTGTGCGCAGAGACATTGGGAGTTACAGAATCATCCCTGTTGCCTGTTGATGCAAAATTGTCACTAGGAAGTGACTGTGTGGTCAAATACCACTTTCGTCAGTTTTGCAGATTTGCCTTTGTGAGGGTGAAGCTGTGTTCTTTGCAGTGACAGAATTTTTTGCAGTGTTCTGTAATGGCGTCTAATTCTCTTTCACAGATTGTCACTGAAAAGCTTGACAAGAACAACTTCCAAGCATGGAAGTTTAGAATGACAAATTTCCTTATGGGAAAAGGATATTGGGAATTTGTTGCAGGAAATGAAGAAGAACCAGTTCTTCCTGATGTTCCCAATCAACAACAAATGTAGGCATTCAAAACATGGCATGAGAGAGCCAGGAAAGTTATGTACTGGCTGTCTATCAGTATTTCAGACTCTATGATTGTGCATATTCAGGATGCAAGTACGCCAAAGGAGGCATGGGATACTTTGTCAAAAATGTATAGCACAAATACGCAAGCCAGGAAAATGCAGCTCAAGCAAGAGTTGCATAATGTGCAAAGAGAAAGTATGAGCATCAATGACTACCACATGAAGGTGAAGAAGATTGCAGATGCACTTGCTTCCATTGGGTCGCCAGTGGAAGATGATGATTTAGTTTCTGTGACCTTGAATGGTCTAGGAAAGGATTATGCACAGTTTCGAACATCCATTTCCGTCCGTGAAATATTTCCTGATTTTGAGGAGTTGATTGCTCTTCTAATTTCTGAGGAGCAGAGAAATGGTGGTGCATCTTCTTCAGGAGGAACTTCAAAAGAAGCTGTCTTCTACTCAAATGCTGGAAGAGGTAGAGGTAGAGGTAGAGGAGGCCGATTTGGAGGCCGTGGTAGAAATCAGAATATGCAGCAAACTCAAGAAAACCAATCCTATGGAGGAGGACGTGGTAACTCTAGAGGCAGGGGGAGCCAAAGAGGTCGTGGTGGATGGCAAAGAGGCCAAAATGCAAACAGCAATGTTGAATGCTACTACTGTGGTAAAATGGGTCATATGGCTAAAGATTGCTATAAAAAGCAGAATGACATCATGAATGGAAAATTCCAACAAGGGAATTATGCATCTTCTAGTAGACAGGGTGATGACAGAAATGAGCATTTGTTTATGGTGCAGCACATGAACAATTCTGTGACAAGTGCAGAAGAAAGCAATGATGTATGGTATGTTGACTTAGGTGTATCAAACCACATGACAGGTCATGCAGAATGGATGGAGGATGCAAGGAAAATGGAAAAACCAGGATTTGTGGAGACTGATGATGATACTGCACATCCTATTGTGCAGATGGGAAAAATTCCTTTGTCTATGCAGGATGGGAAAAAGAAATACGTGTCCGATGTATTTCATGTCCCAAATATCACCAAGAATTTGGTTTCTGTTGGTCAAATGGTTGAGCAGGGCTTGCAGGTTAAATTTAATCCTCATGGATGCTTTGTTGAGGATATGAAAAATAAAGGTCGCTTGATAGCAAAAGGGAAGAAGAAGGGCAGAATGTTTACATTGGATGCAGACATGTCTGAATTGAGTGCAGCAATGTTTGCACATGGGACCGGTGTAGTTGTAGATATTGATATCTGGCATAAACGCATTGGTCATGTTAATGTACAGCGACTTAAATCCATGCAGGCCCAAAATATTGTTGCAGGATTACCGAAATTCAAGGTCGCAGAAATGCATAAGGTATGTGAAGCCTGTCAGTTTGGAAAACAGGCAAGGAAACCATTTCCTAGACATGTTCAAGAGAGTAAGAAGCCATTGGAATTAATCCACTCTGATGTGTGGACAACTAAAGCTGCATCTCTTGGAGGCTGTCATTATTTTGTCAGTTTTATTGATGACTATAGAAGAAAACTTTGGGCGTATTTTATGAAAAAGAAAAGTGAAGTTTTTGGGCATTTCAAAACTCTTAAAGCGATGGTTGAAAAAGAAACAGGCCTGCAAATAAAATGCCTAAGGTCAGATGGAGGGGGAGAGTACCTCTCAAATGAGTTTGCAAGGTTCTTGTAGGAGCATCGCATAAAGCAGCAATATTCATGCACTCATATCCCACAACAAAATGGAATTGCAGAAAGGAAAAACATGCATATTGGAGAGGTATCTCATGCCATGCTCAATGAAAAAGACTTGCCAGATTTTTATTGGGCTGAAGCAGTTGCTACAACAGTCTATATAATGAACATGACTCCCACTGCAGCAATACATGGGATGTCTCCAGAGGAGAGGTATACTGGTAGGAAACCAGATATTTCTCATTTGAAAATTTTTGGTTGCATTGCCTATGTACATGTGCCAGATGAGTTGAGATCCAAGTTGGATCCAAAAGCTGAGAAGTGTATCTTTATTGGTTATTCTCTGCAGCAAAAAGGGTATAGATGCTATAACCCTTCTACTTGTAAGTTTACTGTGAGCAGAGATGTTGTTTTTGATGAGATGAGTAGCTGGTATAAACCAATAAATGTGATTGATGATGTAGATGCACAAAATGGTAATGCTGCACAGAAGTCACAGCAGCAGTCACAAAATATTAGTGGACCTGGAGCGTCCTCTAGCAGTGGTTCACATTCTTCGCCATGGACAAGCAGATTGAGATTAGGAGAATCTTCTCAAAGCAATGTAGATAGTGGTATGCAGGTATCACGAAAAGGAAAAGAGAAGGTTGATCAGCCCATGTTTCATGTGAATGCAGGTCACTCTTATGTGGATGGTGAATCCAGTGGCTCAGAACAGAGCATTGATGATGAGTTGGGTATTCCTTCTATTGTTACACTTGGAGTAAGGAAGACCAGGGATGTTTTGAGAGCACTTGGAGTGAACCTACTTTGCGCAAGTCTATGAGAGCTAGGTATCCTGTGGATAGGCTGAAATATGATGGATTTACAGCCATTCACTATGCATATATGGTCAAAGTGATATAGGAACCAGAACCCACTTCTTTTGAGCAAGCCATGGGAAAAGAAAAATGGGAGAAAGCCATGGATGAAGAAATGGATGCCTTGGAAGCAAATGCTACATGGGAATTGGTACCTTTGCCTAAAGGTAAAAATGCAATTGGCTGTAAGTGGGTTTATAAGGTGAAGCACAATGCAGATGGTTCTGTGAATAGATACAATGCAAGATTAGTAGTCAAGGGGTATGCACAAACATATGGCATTGACTATGAAGAAACATTTAGTCCGGTTGCAAGGATGGCAACCGTAAGAGCAGTCATTGCTATGGCTGCATCAAAGGGATGGTCTTTACATCAGATGGATGTAAAGAATGCCTTCTTGCATGGTGATTTGCAAGAAGAGGTCTATATGGAGCAGCCACCAGGTTATGTGCATGCTGTTCATCCTGAGTTTGTTTGCAAGTTGAAGAAAGCCTTGTATGGCTTGAAGCAAGCACCTAGAGTATGGTCTGACAAGATAGGACAACATCTTGTCACTATTGGCTTTCAGATTTCCAAGGCAGATTTCTCACTTTATGTGAGAAAAACAGAGAAAGATATTATGCTACTTGTCATTTATGTTGATGATTTGATTATGACAGGTGACAATGATGAAGATATCCTTCATGTGAAAATGCTATTGAAGCAGAAGTTTGAGATGAAGGATTTGGGAGAGCTGCGTTATTTCTTGGGCATTGAGGTGATTAGATCACCAAGTGGGATACAGCTCTTGCAGAGGCAGTATGGATTGGACATGCTGTCCAAATATGGGATGACAGGCTGTAAGCCTATTTCAGTTCCTTTGGAGCAGAATGTGAAGCTGAGCACAGATGCAGGTGAGCTTCTAGAAGACCCTACTATGTACAAATGCATAGTAGGAAGTTTGATTTATATGACTATTACCAGGCCAGATTTGAGCTATGCTGTTGGATTGGTAAGTCAGTTTATGTAGGCTCCAAGGAAACCACATTTGGATGCGGCTAGACGCATACTCAGGTATGTGACGTCCACATTGCAATATGGACTATTTTATGAGACTGGGGTTTAGATACAGTTGCATGGATACACTAATGCTGATTGGGCTGGTAGTATTTCTGATGGACGATCTACCAGTGGATATGTGTTCTCTTTTGGGAGTGCTGCAGTCACTTGGAGCAGCAAGAAACAGCCTACAGTTGCCTTGTCGAGCACAGAGCTGAGTACAGGGGTGCAGCAATGGCTGCATGTGAGGTAGCTTGGTTGCATAAGCTACTTTATGATATGCATCAGTCTACAGATGGGCCAGTTGTCATTTATTGTGACAACATGAGTAGTATACACTTGGCAACTAACCCAGTCTATCATGCTAGAACAAAGCACATTGAGGTGCATTATCACTATGTGCGAGAGAGGGTTTTACTAGGTCTTATTGATCTAGTTTATGTCAGCACAGAGGATCAGGTAGCTGACATATTCATGAAGGCATTGGGTGCAGAGAAGCTGCGCAAGTTCAGAGACCTGCTTGGTGTGCATGAATAGGGATTGAGCTCGAGGGGGAGTGTTGAGATATCGAGCTCCACTCGTGATACGCCAGGGTGACCGTTGTGTATTTATATCACCGACTTGTCAGTTGCAGACGCGGTTGGTCCACCGCCCATGAATAATAGCTACATGATAACTATCCTTATCTAATCTAGTTCGTGGCTCAGTTAGTATGCTACCTTAGTTAGTTGAGTTTGGTTTGAGACCCATATATAGGGTTCTTCTATTTCTTTGTACTTGAGTTCTTTTGGCTTACACAACTAGGAAGAGGAAAATTGTTTTTAGCCTCCACCTCTGTGTGTATTCCCCCATTGTGCAAGCAAGAAAGCTACAAGTGAGACTCCTTCCTTCTCTCCCACAATCTTGACAGAATCTACCCAAGTGACCCCTTAAACAAGAGACCTCCAACTTTCTCAGGAATCACAAATTTGTTGAAGCATGTGTGCGAGGGTGAAAATGGATTACTTGGTTACAGTGGGAGGCTCAATGATCAAGCGTTCAAAGTATTTACAACTTACCAAGCAACCATAAAAAATTGCCATGATGTGATTGCTGCACATCAACTTCTTATATAACAGCTCATAGGACAAGTGGTACAGCTGAATGTCACTATAATTCAACAAAACAATCAAATTATTTCAATGTAGGACACTATCCATGACATTGCTATCTCATATGAGGAGGCAAAGACACAATTGGACGACTTGAGAAAGATCAATAACAAGGTAATATAAGAGCACAAGAAAAAGAAGAAGCCAATCAATGAGTTAATTGTGAATAGCAGCCAGTGGAAGCGATGTATCAAAGCATGTAAGGTAGCTTAGAAAGAGAACCTAGGTGAGGGTGAGATTGGATTGTGTATTAGTAGATTGTTGAAGGCAAGTACATTGGAAAATGCTTTGAGTAATCCTAAGTTTAAGGCTGTGAAGAAAAAGGTGATTGAGTGCACATTAAAAGATGTGTCAAATGAGTTCTCAGTTGTGGATGCACAATCTATTTGTGATAATCTATTTGTGATAGGGCCGGTTGTAACGTGTCCACCTTACCACTTGTAGGACATTTCTTAGCAGCCCATCGGGAAGAGAGTCTAGAAAGTGTTGCCCGGCACTCCCATGGAATGTCACGGGGTTTGCAATCTAGGTCTTCCTGAGTCTGCCACGAAGTGGAAGCATTCCAACCGTTCCCACTTAGGACCAACCTGAATCAGGGTTCTCCTAATGGTCAAGTTCCTAGAAAGTAACTAGCGTCGAATACTATTTACGCAGAGATATTAGGGTCAAAGCGGATTTATACTGCACTTGGTTCAAGGAGAATGGGAAATGAGAGGGATGCGAAGCTCGACCTCTTTGCCCTTAAGGCATAGTCCCATTTCATTCCCCTAAAATAATATAAATCGGGATTCTAGCTCTGAAGATTCTAGGTCATCGTTACCTTGCCGTCAATTCGTTTGTGAAAAGTTCCTGGCCAACCGGGACCACCCTTTTGTAAGATGGCAGACCCAGAGTCACATCCACCGCACTTTTCTCGAGTTGCTTTAGCTATCTAATTACCTACCACATTTAGTTTGACAAGCAAAAAAAACTTCCTTAATTAACCAATTAATCACTGGTTTCTTCACGTAACTTAGGCACTGACATAGAAAAGCAATGTCAAGCAAGTTTCTTTTCAATATTTGATCTTTATTTATCAGTCTTTGAAATACATCATATAATCCAGCCCGAAGGCTATTCCAGCAATCCTCAGGGATTGCTATTCCAATTTCTGCCCGTTAACTAGTATGTGGTCTTCGAGATCCAATCTCGAGTCACGTCGGCCTCTTGTGCAGGATTCGAAGGCAAGGGATTTACGGCAAGAGCCCCCTGGTACCCAAGCATCCTCCTACTCCAAGTAGCACCTACGGAGAGACCTCTCGCGGCGGGTTTGGTCCACATACCCGGCGCGGCTAACAACCCCCTTGGATAGGGTCAGGCACGCAGTTGGGGGTAATTAATGCTACCTCTCCCTCCAGGCTTTCAACCTGAAGTACAAACAGTGCTCCTAAGTGTACAAACACAAGCACTCCAGTGGTCATTTATATGGCCAACTGCTAAGGTGTGAATCCTTCCCTCTAGCATTCGATCTGGGATCAATCGCAGCTTGGCAAGATCCCAAGGATTTCGTAAGCTGAGTTGCTTGTTTACCCTCTTTCCTTGGGTTAGGGTTTATACCTTGCTAACCCAATTTGTCATTACCTTAGGTATCTTTATGTCTTAGTCAACAAATCCTAGACAACCCCATTGTCCTAACTTGATTGGTCAATTGCTTACTAGGCAATTCATAATTTCCCTAACTTGGCAAATCAGCCCTAAGGAAGGGTGATGTAGCAGGATGACTACTCATCCTCTAGAAATTTAGGCTTGTACTTAGAACTCACCAACCTTGTTCTAAGAAGTGGCAATTACTATTTTGTGATTTAGGCACAAAATCATGTGATGTTGCAACTTGTTGCACAAGATAGGCGTCGCACCTAACTTGTGGGATTATTTCTCCCATCACATGGTATTCCTTGGTCAGGAATACCTTTGGTCAAGATGTAGGGTTTGGGAGTCCTCTTGACCCAATCCAACCCTAACCCAGTAGGTTGATAACGCTTTGGCCCTAGGGTTCCTAAATTCATACGGAAGTCTAGTATTTGGTCAATTGATCCTTAGGGTGAGAACCCTAGATCATTCTTGCATGGGCGTTTAGCTAACCCTAACATTTTGTGAATGTGGGTAGGACCTTTGAGATTGGAAGTATTAAGTCGGAAACCCAAGTGCGATACTAGGAAGAATTTTATCATAGCTGAACCCTACCTAGCACATTGAGGTGTTCGTCGTACTAACTATTTACACCTTTATGAATCCCATGTGAGTTACACAATTACAAGCGATTTACCTAATTGATCTAATTGTCTTACGACAAGAGGTGATCTTTCCTCAAAGACACAATTACTTTCCCTAAAGATGTAAATAATTACAAGATAGGTGAGATGCATCATTCCATGCATCTCAGCTAAAGATGTAAATAACTGCAAGATAGGTGAGATGCATCATTCCATGCAAATATGCGATTTCAAGACCATAGACCTTTTTCCTTCTATGTAGCTATAAGATCTACAATGATCGTTACTTTTCCTTGCCCTATGCTACGTTGATGCAATAAAATCAAAGCTTTAATATTTTTAATGAAGATACATTCAAACTTTGATAAAGAACTCCACGCATGAGCGAATGCCATGGGTTCATCATTGACTTAATCATTCCTTTAGCACTTAACTCAATCTAAAATGTAACCATCTTCTTGTGCAATTTGCAAAGTTCATAATTCATTTCCATGCATTGCAACTATTCGGACATGATTTTATACGCAACTCACAACTATGCATTATGTGTTATATGACCTGTCCTATGTGCGATGCAACAAAGGTGCCTTTGCACAATTCCGTCTATTTACTTATGCATCATGCGTTCAAGATTTGCAACTTGACCAAGGAAGTGCAAGCAATTTCAAATGCACAACATGCAACTAGATTTTATAGTCGGGCGAGCAAGTAAATTTCCCAATGTATTTAAACTTGCCTACGAGAATTAAAGACATGCTAAAATGCATCCTTTTCATGCAGGAAATTTATTGGAACCTGGGCAGTAAGATTTGGGTACTGTCCACTCGCGTACTCGGGGTGGAAGCTCCCGCGTGTGCACCTTGCGACTTTTGCTTAGGAGCCATCGAGGACGTAGATCTCGACTCAGCAAACTCCCCTTGCCCTTTATTGATTTTTCAAACTCCCTATTGTCCGCTGATTTACTCCTCTTCGCAGGAAATGAGCCTTATAAACTCGGTTTTAAAAACCCGAGAGGTATGGGTGAATAAGGTTTATGGAAGCCTTATTGGAAGCTTCTAATAGAAGCTTCCAAGATTTTGTTTACTGATAGATGACATGGAGAGAGGAAATGATTGGGAAGATGATACGGATGGAGGTGGAGATGATGATGAGGACGAAGATGATGATGATGGTGATGCAAGCGGCATGGCGCAGCAGTAGGCGGCATGGCCAATGGTGGCGACATTAGTCGATGGCGGCGGGCATGTCCTCAAGCGGCAGCAGCAGCACGTCCTCTCCCTCCCCAAGCTTGGGAGAGGGGGGGTTCATATAGGTAGAGGGGGGAGGGGTAGCCACACACGTGGCAAAGTTGCATGCCTCCTCCCTCCCCATGCTCTTCTACTCCACACCCACTCCTCTCACACTCCCTCTCCCCTGCCATGCAATGGCTGAAGGGGAGGGGAATTTTAATAAAAAAATTACCAAAAATTTATCCACTATCCCTTTTCCCCCCCTTGAAGGGGTATTCCTACGTGGAACTATGGGTTTTAAGCCATGGCCTCTTGTGCACAATGCGGGCTGGAGTTTGTTGATGCATGCGGAGGGAGCACTTAGTCATCAACTTTTATCGTTGTGGGAGATTTCTTTGGGTTGATTTTTTTTTGCGTGGGGTGTGCGGGGTCTAGGGTCATTTAATATTTCATTACGGAAATATTACATTGGTATTATCACAATGACTTACTCAAAGATATTCAAAGGTGTGAAGGCTTGGTTTGGTTGTGCATTAAAGAGAAATAGAATCAGGCCTCTTGCTCAACCTTCAAAGTTAATAGAGGCCCGATGGCAACTTAATAAAAAGGTTTTGGAGCTGATAGGAGATCCCATGCATGTTCAATGTGTGGAAACACTAAAGGTTGGGACCAAAAATGCATATGAGGTGAAGTTTACTGAACTCAACAATTACTATTTAGAATTGTACAAGGTGCAGTTGATAATGGTAATGTACTACAATATGTCTATTGAGGAATGTAATGGTAAATTGCAGTTTATTATAAAATTAGATGAAAGTGAGGTCGTCAAAGGAGTAAATCTTGGAAGAGTTAGTGTAACTCTGATGAATAGAGCTTTACAATTTGACAAGAACAACCCAGGGAACTTTAGTATTCAATCCGAGTACCATGTGTAGTGGCTCGCTACATTTGAATTTCCTAAGGAAACATTTGAGGTTCTGCAACTATTCTTTATGCATATAAGCATTCCAAGCATCATCGATTGTCAGGAACATGGTGAGATGCTCTCGGTTGAAGGATATGGTCACTACTTGGTTGAATGGCATCTTGCAGAAGACTTGAAAAATTTAAAATGCATGTGTGGAATCTCCAATGGTGCAAATACAAAGAATCCATGCCTATATTGCTTGACAAAGAGGGTGGAAGGAAAGGATGGAAAGAAGAATTGTAAAAGGGTGACAAGTGTTGCATTGACACGCAATAGAGAAGATCCCACTTGGAAGCCCATCTTCAACATTCCATGGGATCCTATTCACATTTTTTCAATGCATGATTTTGTCAGAATCATGGAGAAACTTGTATATGAATACATTTGCTTTGCTTATTGGATGCAACCAAAAAAGAAGCCATTGCAACATGTAGGAATGTGGAGCAAGTGCTATCAGAAATTGGGCTACACAAGCATCAAGTGACGATTGAAAAAGATGAGAAGAGATTAGGAAAATTTGGTAACTTGCCAAAAAAGCCTTGCTTTGGAGGAGCAAGGCTAGGAAGTTTTTCTCAGCACCCATCAATGAGGAAGGGAATGCCATGGTTCGTAGGCTACAGGACTACGATGGGTGGAAAAAGTTACATTTTGCAGTTCCTGATCGAAGTAATGGAGGAAAAACAAGGTTGGCCAAAGCTAAGGTTTGGATAAGTATTAAAAAATTGACTCCCTTACTTCGCAAGATAGTGTTTAACAATGAAGATAATCAAGAATTTATCAATGATGTGCATAGATTCTACAAAAACATGGTGGAAGCATGGGGCAAAAGCTCTACCACACATTACATGGTGCATACCAAGTTAATATTTTAAAATTGTATGAATTTTATAAATCATTGAGCATAGTTTTACTCATGTGTGATATGTATCTTTGTAGCATATCCTTGAGGCACATGGGCCATACTTTGCAGAAAAGGGAATCATTGGAATTTGGTCCACATAAGGGATGGAAAATTCACACTGGATAGTGCGTGGTGCATACCAAAGAAAAATTGATCATGGTGAAGGGGTGAATAGTAGCAATCCAATGATCCAATTGCTATCTTGGTGGTATAGGATTATAGTAGCAGATGAACTAAACTCTTGCAAAAGAGAGCAAATGAAAGTACTGATGAATCGGCTGCAGACATGATGGAATCACATTGTGTTACTAAAAGAGTGCATTATGAAGCCTCAAGTGCCAAATAAAACCATGCCAAGTGGCTAGAAACAAGGCTTCAACAAGGTAGCAAATGGGTTTGAAGAGAGATAAGATAGTAAGATGAACAATGTGTTTAGTGTGAATGTAATTCATAGTTTAAGAGAGAAAGAGAGAGCGTGCATCTATGTGAATGAGTCTTACAGTTTAGGGTTATATAAAAGAGGGTTTCACTTTCCATCTTATTCATTGAGTTCTCATATCTCTTATGCAGGAAAAGATGGCTAGGTCTAAGGTAGTTGCAAATTAGCTTCCGCTGAGAGCCCCATATTGTGTTCAGCCCCTTGGAGCATCTACTAGCTCAGTTGCATCCCCTTCTCAACCTAACCCACCTTCCTCAAGCCGCTCTCACTAGGGTCCTTCTCAGCATCCCCATAAGAAACGCAAGTGGAAGCCAAGTACAGAGCCTTGAGGAGGTATCAACACTCTTTTGATCTCATCATTTTGAAGGCGAGCTTCTCAAGACTTGTTCACGAGATTGTGCAAGACCTCTACCGCACAAAAAGTAGGAGGTTGGTTTTGGCACAAGGTTAGGATAGACTCGATCCCTTCACAAAAGAATGTTTTCATGCTCTATAGTGTGATGCAGAGGCCTTTTTAGTTGACTTGATGACTGATGCTTAGTATTGTGTAATACATGCGAAGCACATCACTGTAACTCCCAAGGACTTCCAACTTGTGAGAAATCTTCAAGAAGTGAAGGATGCATTCGTTCCAATGGCATGAACACAGTTTGTAATGTTATCTTTTTTGGCATAGTGTTATCCTTGTGCATTGTACATATGACTATGTCCCAGTGCAAAACTATTGTATGCACCCTTAAAATATGAATTAAAGTTTTACTCTTGTCCTTCACTCTCAACTTTGACTGTGCATCTTCGTTGTATTTTCAATTATTACTTACAATTTTTATTAGCACTATTAATTTCAATAGGAAAAACACGCAAAAATTTGCCATTTCATGTTGCAGAATTTACTACTGATGCCTCTATATAGTCTATGTGGTGCAAAGTTTTCTAAGGGCTAGTAGTCACGATGTGGATTTCTCAATTATCAATCCATCCATAATTTTGGTGTGGGATAATTTTTAAAATACTAAACTTGATCAAAATGCATTGAAACTTCGCACCCGCACTTGTTAGGTGACCAAGAGCCCAAATTATTATTTTTTGGAAAAGAGAACATGCAGGCCCCTGGTCCAAAGTCGAGACAGCCGTGCCCCTTGCTCCGAGTTTGAGTTGCCATGACTTATTATGAGGAGAGGTGGGTTATGAACCGTGTTGCCCCCATGGCATTGTCTTCCAAGATGGTTGATTGTGGATCCTTGTGAGCCCAGAACTCTTTTGTGGTGTGATCTGACAACTCCAAGAACCATGATACCCTTGTGTGACTTAGACAAACATGTTACACGTGTTGTGAGCGAGCCACAACACGGGAGGGATATTAAGGGCGTAAAGGCCTGTGACGTGACGCGATGTGATGGGGTCATGCTGTGATGTGATGACATGTCGCCTTGACATGTCTTGCGAGTTGGCTTCTACTGTGTGTTTAGGACACGACACAGTGATGTGTGCCTGCGGGCCATGTTGCTTGTGTGGGTTTCGCATGAGGACTCGTGGGATCAGGTATGCACCGTCACACTTGCTATGTGACTTCATACCAATGGTTTGCAAATATTTTTTTTCAAAAAAAAAAGGGTTCTTGGCCACCTAATGAGTGCGTGTGTGAAGTTTCGTCACGTTCCAATAAAAGATTATGGATTTACGATCACACGATGAAAAGTGCGTATGAAGCTGCATTAACGTGGTTTTGTGGTTTAAATGGGTTAAAAGTTCATTCTTCTTCTCATTTTCACATCTTTCTTTCTTTGCTTCCTCCATTCTCACACCCGCACCCACAACCTCTGTCTCTTCTCCATCTTGCCCTCCTCGAGCTTGCATAGCATGCACCAAGCAAGCATGTCGTCGTTTTAACCCCAGGAAGACCTCGCGCCAAGGCTCGCCACCTAGAGCACAAGGTGGAGCCTCCTCTAATGCAGAAACAGGTGCTCCCCATAGAGCACAAGGACCACCACAAAAGAAGAGGAGATGGAAACCACGCACAGTCGCCCTTTGGGAGATAAGGAGAATCCAACGTGGATATGAGCTTCTCATCTCAAAAAGTTCTTTTCATAAAGTTGTTCAAGAAGTCATGCAAGACTTGGAGCTGAAAGGGATGGGAAGATTTTGCGTGCGAGTGCGGGATGGCTCACTAGCAGGAAGGTGGATTGCTCAGCTATGGAGGCCCTACAAACAGTTGCAGAGGGGTTTCTCATCGACTTGTTCAATGATACATAGCTTGCGGCCATCCATGCAAAGCGTGTCACAATCACAAATAAATACATGAACTTTATCATTCGGCTTCGACATGGCAAGGGGACTCCTCTATAAGTATGAGATTAATGATGCAAGGTTTTGTAATGAGTGTTATAGCACCATAGCATCTTGGAAGGCTAAAATTTGTTATATACTCTGCCACATAAGTATATATATATATATATATATATATATAATATCTCATGTGTTGTGTACTGAATTCAAATAATTGAGTAAAGTTGTTTTGTTTTGTTTCTTGAAATGCACGACTCTTAATTTTTGTTTAATGTATGAACGCATCAAAAGTAGTAATATGTATGGATATGAGTTATGTTATTGCTTATGCACAATCACAAGTGCACTACTACGCATTGAATTATGTTAATGTATACGAATGCATCATTCACGTACAACACATTATCATCACACTTACACAATCGTAAGTGCAGTACTATACATTGAATTATGTTAACATATGCGAATGCGTCATTCACGTACTACACATTATCATCAAACTTACATGAACCACACATTTATTCAATAAATATTTATTTATAGAGACAAAGTAAAATATCTTATATTAATCAAGAAAAATATATGCGATGGCTGATAGTGATTGTAGATACAAAAAGTCGATAGCCAACAAGAATTCTCCACTGTTCCTTGGCTTTTTAATCGGTGGAGACGAGGGGTTAGCTTGCGATGAAAATATAACTTCCTTCTTTGCTTAAAAAATAATGTGCTCCCCCTTCAGCTCTTTCTCTAGGAGAAGCAGATCTGACACTTTAGCAAGGTCACCTAATGTAGCAAGCACACACATTCCTCCACCACACATTTGGTTAAACAAGTAAAGAAGCTTTGACTGCTTGATTAGCACCACCTTCTCCAAGCTAGATGTCACAAGTATCGCCCAAAAAGGTCCAAAATTGGTCAAAGCTCAAATTTTCATGATTAGTTCTTGCCCTCTATAAAAATTACATGGCACAGTGAACAAAATCTGAGAAAGAGATAGAGATAGAGAGTACACAACAGATAAGAGGATAATTAGAAAATTTCTTTAGCTCCAAACAACTAATACAAAGATGGCTCTATCCACCTATGTGCTTCCATTGTGAAGCTTAGATAGCGATCCACATAGAAGATAGGTGAAGAGCTTAAGGCTAGTTGGAACAACTCTGATTGGGTGAAAGATAGGGGTTTAGCTTTTATAGCTTTTATAGATTTTATAACCCGCGGAGGCAGTTAGGTTGGCCAGGCCTACATTTGGCTTCTCCTCATAATGGGGGTCTTACAACTTTGAGCACCATGGATCATTGGTGGCACCTTATGAGGGTGGGGCATTGAGCATATTTAACACCCCCCCTCTCAATGTCCACCCGTAGGTGAACTATCTCCTCGGCCCAATGCCGAGTCTTTGAAGATGAACTTGAAGCAGATCCTTCGTAAGTGCTTTGGTGAAGATATCCACTCCATTCTCCTCTGTTGGACAGTAGACCAGTTCCACTATTCCATCCTCCATCAAATCACACACATAGTGATACTCAATCTCTATATGTTTGGTGTGCACATGAAACACTAGATTTTGGCAATGGTGATGCACCTTTGATTGTCACATCTCAGCACAGTTGGTTCTTCATCTTGCACTCCCATATGCCATAGGATCCTTCTCAACCATACTACTTCACATGCAGCAAAACAAGCTACCTTGTACTCTGCTTTAGTAGAAGACAATGCCACTGTTGGCTGCTTCTTACTAATCCAATAAAAAATTCATGAACCCAAAGAGAAACAGTAACCATAAAGTGATTCCTGTCTCCTTCCCAATTTGAGTCATAATTCCCCACAAGAGAGGTTCCGAAACTGTGTGATACCATAGTCAAGAGTTTCCTTCAAGTATCTGAGCACCCACATCCCAGCCTTCCAATGACTCTCATGATGTTTGCTTGAAACCTACTCAAAAAACCAATAGCAAAATTGATATTTGGTCTGGTGTATCCTCAACGGATAACTTTGCATTCATCTCCATAGGTGTAGCTATCTCCTTGCACTCGGTCATGCTAGATTCCTTCAAGATCTCCCATGCATACTTCTTCGCAGAGATGAAGATCTTTCTTGGCTCTTGCCAGACTTCAATTCCCAAAAAATAGTGTAGCAAGCCCAATTCTATCATTTCAAACTCAGAACTCAAAGCCTTTCTAGTTTGGTTGATCATATCTTCATAGTCACTTGTAATAAGAAGGTTGTCCACATATAGGACAATCACTATAGACTTTTCCCCATCCCTGTAAACATACAAGTTAGCATATTAGGCACATCTTTTGAAGTTTAAGCTTAAAAAGAACTTATCTATCCACTCTGGTACCATGCTCTGGGGGACTTGTTTTAGCCCATACAATGCCTTCTTCAGCTTACACACTTTGTTCTCAGAATGGGGGGCCTCAAACCCTGGTGGTTGAGCCACACACACCTCCTTGAGGTCACCATTTAAGAACGTTGACTTAACATCCATTTGGTAAACCGGCCACTACTTATGGGTGGCCACTGCAAGTACTATGTGAATAGTGGTCATTCTGGCCGTTGGAGAAAATGACTCTTGAAAATCAAACCCTT
Organism: Lygodium microphyllum; assembly: GCF_053477565.2. Lineage (NCBI taxonomy): Eukaryota > Viridiplantae > Streptophyta > Polypodiopsida > Schizaeales > Lygodiaceae > Lygodium > Lygodium microphyllum. Next base: position 1,019,684 of record NW_028229517.1, read on the forward strand.
AAACGTGTGAAAATCCCTATGCAACCAGTCTAGCTTTGTACTTTTCTAAGGTACCATCAGCCTTGTACTTTACCTTCCAGATCCACTTGGTGCCAATAACCTTTTGCTTTGTTGACCAATTCAATAGCTCCCAAGTGTCATTCTTCATTATGCTGTCATACTTGTCTTGCATAGCTACCTTCCATGCTGCATCTACAAGTGCTTCTTCTAAGTCAGTTGGCTCCTTTACTTCTCTCATAATCTTAGCCATCAAGACCATATTGACTATGTGAGCAGAAGCCCTCCTTTGCTCCTCTATTCTTTGAGACCTCCTTGGTCCATCTGCCTTCTCCTCAACAGATGTGGACATAGGATTATTGTGGTCATAGAGCTGCTTCACCCAACATGGCAATGGCTTTTGCGGTGGGGTGACGTTAGGTTGGTGAACTTTTTCCTCATCATCTAAAGATGATGCTTCCTCCTCCTTAAGGATGGGGACAACTCTCAAGATAGGTTCATAGTGGACTACTTCTTTGCTTGATGATAAAGTGGAAGAACTTGCCTTCTCCTCCTCCACTATATGTAGGTGCCCCTTGAACACCACATCACCACTTGTGATGATCTTGTTTGCCTCTTGGTCAAATAATTTGTAAGCCTTCTACTCATCACTGTAACCCAAGAAGATACATTTTCTGCTTTTTGGTTGTAACTTGTTTCTCTTCTCATTTGGAACATGTGCATAACATTCACATCCAAAAATTTTGAAGTGTGAGACAGATGGTTTCTTACTAATGTAAGCCTCATGAGGCGTTTTTCCCTTGAGAGACTTTGTGTAGCTCTGATTTAAAATGTGGATTGGAGTATTAACAGCTTCATTCCAAAAATGGTTAGGCAATCCCTTGCCCTTTAGGATGCATCTTACCATCTCCACAATGATACGATTCCTGCATTCCATAATAGGGTTCTGCTGAGGTGTGTGAGGCATCTTCAATTGATGCTTAACCCCTTTGTTCCTTGCAAAAGTCTTCAAACTCCTTTGAGTTGAACTCACCACCACCATCTGTTCTAAATTTCTTCACACTTTTTTCCGTTTCATTCTCAATAAGTTTTAGCCATTCTTTAAATTTACAAAAACTTGAGCCTTATCACGGAGGAAGTACACCCTCATCTTCCTATTGTAGTTATCAACAATCAATATAAAATAGGAAGATCCCCCCAAGGCCCGTAGCTATTGCTTGCCCATCATACAAGCTTCACATGGTTCCTTCAATTTAGTCATTACAGGTAGGTGAGCAGCCATACCTTGCTTGTGCATCTCCTTCAACACTTCAAATCTGATGTGCCGAAACCTTTCATGCCAAATCTTACTTGTGCCCACTCCAATGGTGGCTGTAAGAGCACTTAGCTCATATAGGTTGTTCCTTCTTTCTCCTTTGGCAGCAACTTTGCCATCACTATCAAGAGTTTTTGCACTTGTATTCTTGAACCTTACTTCATGACCAAGATCGTGTGGCATCAACTGATAACAAATTTCTCCTAATTTTGAAAACATACAACACATTTGAAAGCTTTTTGACATCACCATTTGCAGCAACAAATGAAATAGTACCTGTGCATGTAGTAGGGAGTTTTGCATCATTTCCAACCGTAACAGTGAAGGATTCTCGTAGAGGTTGCGTAGAACTGTATAGACCTTTCTTGTTGGTCATGTGGCGGGAGGCCCCACTATCCAACACCCATGAGTCAGTGGTAGATTCTTCTTGCGCCGAGGGGCACACCTCCTTAATGGTTGCCATGAATAACTCCAACTCTGCTTCAGTCGTATTGGCTATCTCTTTCCCTTTACTTTTAAGGGTACCATTCTTTTCATCTGCCTTCTTGACACAACAATATGCGATTTCATGTCATTTCTTCTTGCAGTAAAAGCACTCTCCTTGAAACTTCTTCTTACCACCCTTATTCTTTTTGTCACCATCATTTTTGGTGGAGGAACCACCTTTTCCTTTTGCATTGGCAGAGAATGCAGCATCTCCATTGTTTCTTCCTTCTCAGGATTTTAGCCTCAACTCCTCCTCCAGCAATAATGCTCAAAAATCCTCAAAACTCAAAGCTTGAGGTCTCACATGAGTATTGAGGGCAATTACTAGTCCATCAAACTTTTGTGGAAAAATCTAAAGACACCTCCAAGTTAGCTCCTCACTAGTGTTTTGTATCCCAGCATTTGTATCCCAGTACCAGCCATCTGGTCGCACAAATTCTGAATTCGAGTGATGAATGCTTCAATTGTCTCTCCTTCAGCAAACTTCTCCACTACTAGTTGATTCTCCAAGTTTTGAATCCTTGTTTGGTTTTGTGTTTCATACTAACTCCTCAGTACATTCCAAGCCTCTAATGCTTTGGTTGTATGCTGAATCAAAGTCAGAACACTATCAAAACAGATTGTAACTAACACACAATGCATATGCATTCCTTCATTTTCAAGCACATAGAAGATCTGCATTCAAAGGAATCATCACATTAGGATTTGATGGGTTAGGGGTAGTGTATGGTTCTATGTTAGTCCCTAGCACAGTCTCCAAAAGCTCATAATAATCAATGATAGTTGTAATTTTGAACTTCCACAAGGTATAGTTTGTACAATCTAACTTGCCTTCGTTGAAGGTTGGTGGACAAATCCTCAGTGTTTGAATAGTCGGTACAATAGCACCACCTCCTGCACTGCTTTTGGAAGATGACATTGTTCCTCTTTGCTATTGAAGCCTTTGCCTATTGTGCACTCTTTGATCCCTAGAGCCCTCTGGGCTCTGATATCATGTAAAAAATTACACGGTGTAGTGAACAGAATCTGAGAAAGAGATAGAGATAGAGAGTACACAACAGATAAGAGGAGAATTAGAAAATTTCTTTAGCTCCAAACAACTGATACAAAGATGGCTCTGTCCATCTGTGCACTTCCACTGTGAAGCTTAGATGGTAATCTAGACAGAAGATAGGTGAAGAGCTTAAGGATAGCTGAAACAACTATGACTGGGTGAAAGGTAGATGATCGATGGTGGCTGTGAAGGGGTCTAGCTTTTATAGCCCGTGAAGGCAGTTAGGTTTGCCTGACCGACCTACCATATGAGCCTCCACTAGTTGGCCATGGAATATTCCAAGGAATATTCCCTTTACCGTTGGGCCGGGGGCGCTGCCCTTAGACCCTCGCTAGGGGGGCTGTTGGCCCTCTTGGGATCCCCTAGCTAGGGGCTACTTCCACAGCCTCCGGATCCCAAAATAGAGGCCCTTTTTAACTCCCTTACCTCACAACTCGATGCAATGTGCCTCAAGTTGCTACCAGCTTAACTACACAGTCCAACCCAAAGATTACACCCACAATGGTAACCTTGTTGCCATCTAGTCACATAGACCTCATTTGATATAAAAGTTAGGACTCAACCAATATTTGGGCTTACATTTGGCTTCTTCTCATAATGGGGGCGTTATAACTTTGAGCACCATGGATCATTGGTGGCACCTTATGAGGGTGGTGCATTGAGCATATCTAACACCCTCCTGGTGAGCACTTCTTATGGAAGACCAGCAAGTCTGCAACAAGGTTGCCAATGTACTCCTTCATAGCTGAATCTTTTCATCAATCTGCATGTCGAGCTCCTCCTTGCCTTGATGCAAACTTATCTACATACAGTATGTTTTGAATGACAAAGTCAAATCAAACAATATATTTAGCGACTAACCTACACTTATAAAAAAGTGATGAAACTTGACGGTAGGGTACATCGGGTCCCCCGGAGTCCACTGGGGGACCCGGAGTCCACCGGTGAAATCTTGGCAAAAAATGATGCCTACAGCTGCCCTGGCTTCTGGGGTGGCCCCAGAAGCCAGACTTTGAATAGGACATCTACAAGCCCTTGAAGCTAGACTTTGGACAGTGCAGCTGCATGCATCATTTTTGGCCAAGATTTCACTAATGGACTCCGAGGAGTGTCCCCAGATGCCAGACTTTGGACAGGGCAGCTGCAGGCATCATTTTTGGCCAAGATTTCACTGGTGGACTTTGAGGGACCCGGTGCACCCTATTGTCAAGTTTCATCGCATAAAAATGTATGGTAGTTAGAAATCTCACCTTATCCAGATCATCTTATATCTTCATTTTCTCATGTGTCAATGAGGCACCTCTTTGGGCAGAGGGATCTACAAACTCCTTGGTAGGAAGCTGGGGACAAATCATGTTGTAGTGCTTCAAATTCAGCATCATCTTCTTCAACCGAGGTAATATGCTCATGTGCTGCTATGATGGCACTCATTGTATCTAAGCTTGTGCCATCATATCTTCCAATCTTTGCAATCATCGGATGCACATCCATTTAATCATAATCGATTAGGTCTTTCATCAAATCCTTGGCTAGGATGGAAAACAACTCTTCTCCCTTCATTTCCAAGTATTGTAGCACATCTAATAGAAGCAAGTATTATACACCATCTACTTCAATGGGCGTCAAGGAGGCAAGGTTGGGTTTGTCAACTTGTGGCTGTTCTGAAGAAGATGGCACCATGAGAGCCAACCCTTGCTCTACCACCACCACCCGAAGTTACTCTTCAACATTTATGAGCTCTTCAATCGGTTCTTCTCCCGTGTATGTGATTGCAACAACCTCTGGAGCTATATCTTCATCATTCTTCTCCTCTAGGGGTGTATCCAATGCAAGGAGGTAAATTTCCAATGTGCAATCACACTTCACGAGATCCAAAGGTGTTGTACCTAGTGCACTGCCCATGGGAACAGTGCATACTCTGTGCAAAGGATCCACATGGGCCAAACACCTATTCACCACTTTTTGGTGATTCTTCCCTGCTTGAAATACCATGAGCTATTCTAGAGGCACCCAAGTCATGTCGGATCCCTCGATGGAGTATGTCTAAGTAGCAATGGTACTCACAAAGTCTTCCAAAACCTAAACGGGGGGATCCAGCAATGAGAGCACACTTTCAAGGTTGAAGTTCTTAGAGAAAACCTGAAATATCTCGTCACACTGGTTGGCAAAGATAGTCTCGTGGATCCACTCATCAAAGTGTGTGTGAGCATCCATCGCAGCAGGTAGGAGGGATGTTGTGGATATAAAGAGATGAAGAGAGAAAGTGTGAAATGAAACAATGAAACAAGAACTAAACTAGTTCTACCTTAAAAACCTTAAGTTTTAAACCATTAAGGGATGTTCGCATATGATATTTAGTTATGGCTTTACTTACGTCTTTGTAAAGTTTACATGCATATGTAAATGTGTTGGTGTGAAAAGTGTGTAACAAGTGTATGATTTTGCATAAATACCATAATTTTTAAATATTGCAAGTTTGCAAGCAAAAATATTATATTGGCAAAAAATCCAAAAATATATAGGTGTTGGATATTACAACTTGTGGTGTTGGGATTTTTAAGGAGACTCTACAATTTCTAAAATATGTGGAGCCACAAACTTTCTATTGGTAATAGTATCCTCACCTCGACTTTGAATTTTCCTACCATCTAGTTTAAAATAGAAGCTAATAGCTGGATTTTGCATTAACATTGTAATTTCTTGGCGCATTATACTTAAGGACCAATCATCCTCCGTTTGCAATACTTGGGGCTCGCGGCCCTCACAAATGACAGTAACATCCACAATTTCACTTTTATGCATGTCTTAATCAAGGCACAACCATTTACCCTTGAGCATCCTCCATCTACGATACTTAAACACTAGGCATAAAGTCTGTCGTGTGAGAAAGTACCTGTAATTGGAAAGGAAAGTTAGCTGATTCATCCCAAAGTAAGATAATAGTTAACTAAGGGAGAAATTTTTAACCTGAAAGCCATGTCCCTTGTTGTGACTTGACACTTCACTGTGTCAAGATTATGAGTCATTTTTTATGTCCAAGTTTTGCCTAGAATCCTTGTTACATAATCCACTGATGCACTTTTTATGATGTACATGCTTTTGGAACATCTCAAACCCTTACATTCCTTAAATATATGTGCAAAAATTGCAATCGGTATGAACTAGCTTAGATGTACATTCTTTGAGCCAGTGCTTGGCTTCATAGAATTCAATATGTCTGTTGAAATTTTTGTGCTACACGTGCAAAATGTCGCTACTACACAATGGCCATTCTATGCTATTGAGGATATGTGCATAGACTCAAGGGTTCCATATTCTCGACCCCCCTTGGAAAATAAGTACTTGGAGTCATAGAAAAAAATAAGGTCCTCTACAAGCTACTTAGCTATACACCCCTCAAAGAGCAATCTACCAATTTCGAGGTGGTAACACTTAAAAGAAACTGTGAAACTCTCAACATTTTGCCACTCATAGCAATCCAAAGGATATACTTCTATAAATACGAGACAAGTTGTTACATAGATATCATGAAATTTCTCATTCTCAATGAGTTGCAAATTCTTATTATTTGCAATGTTTCGTTGAAAGGGAACATTGGACACAATATATATTTGTTTTTTCATGAATACATGTTGTACAAACACCTTTGTTACAAGGTGAGAATCAACATTCTTTTTTCTGAGAGCTAAAATTTTACCCTTCCACTGCTTTGATACATCTGCAATTGCAGATGCTTTCACCCTCAAAGCTCGCTTCATACTTGGATGCTCATGTACCCAAGATGAGCAATGATACGTATCAGTGATCCAATTATCTTCTTCATCTTTTTTGTTACATACTTCTATCGACAAAATGCTTGTTCTTCTCTCAAGCATTATAATCTACACATTAGGTGTAGAGAAGTATGTATTAACCCCTAAATAATAAGGATTTTAAGTCTGTCTAGTAATCACCAATATGCCATACAAATCAACATGGCATTAAGAGATGTTTACACTTTTGTAAACATACATAAACATCGATATCAAAATGCATATGGATATGTACATCGACACAAAGTATAGATTCAATTTCAAGGCATCACTTTAATCATACCATTTACATGAATATAATGAAAAGAATAGCACAAGAATACTCAGAGAATTTTACCAAAATAAATTTTATTATAATGAATAGGAGTCTAATTTGACTCAATACATTGTATGAAATGTGGGTATTATAGAGTAGTTGTTACAAGGATAGCAGCCACATGACATGCAAATCTTAATAGGCACATTGGATTGACACTTGAGATATTCTAAGACTTAACACATTGTGTGTTATATGGATGATATGATACAAGAGTTTCATGGATCATTGCTAATTGGCATGGAGATCCGAATGGACACATAGGACCAATAAAGCAGAGGATTTTTGAACCATTGGCTTCCAGCAGATCCATATCATCTAGCACAAAGGAATCACTCATCGCATCAAAATAGTTGATCAAGAATTATGTGCTTCACCTAAACCTTGCACAATACCTACATGTATAAAAAAATACATGAATGAATTCCTTTTAACAAAAATACTTGCATGAATTTATTTTAGCAAAAAATATCTAGATAATTACATGAATAAAAGCAATACAAAACAGGGCCAATTTACCTATAAGTTGATTTGCTGAAGATAATATTGAATCATTGGCGATCGAAACCCATTGCAAATGATGGGCATAAGAAAACATCAATCCCATTAAACATAAAAGTCACTAATTAAATGAATAAATTTTGGCACCACAAAATATGGTAGATTTACGTGTAAATCGAGCTACAGAATCTTTGCTCTACCTTGTGTTAAGTGCTGCAACAACAATTGATCCTTAAGTTAGAACTAGCATCAAATCCTATTGTAAAGATAGTAGAAAAGGGAAAATGCAGAGAGGAAGAAAGAGAGAGTGTGTGAGTACGCAGGAGAGAGAAAGAAATGAGCACCTATCTAATCTTGCCCAAATTGATCTCTGCAAAAAGGCAATAGCAAGAGTTAGTATTTACATGAAGGTATATTGAGAAAACAATAGAAAAGAGGAAACACAAAGAGAGAAAAAGAGGGGGAGAGAGAGATGAGCACTTATGCAACGTCACCCAAAATGATGTCTATAATAAAACAACAACAAGGGTTAGAACTAACATTATGTTGTATTGAAAAGATATCAGCAAAAAAGAAAAAACAAACTAAGAGAGAGAGATTAACACCTTTGCCTCTTGCTCCAAATAAACTTTGCAAGAAAACAAAAATTAAAACCAATATAAAATTCTATTGAAAACACAACATAAAAGAGAAACAACAGAGAGAGAGAGAGAGAGAGAGAGAGAGAGAGAGAGATGAGCATCTCTGTCTCTTGCCCCAAATAACCTTTGCAATAAAACAATAATAACAGTAAGAAACGACATCAAACCCTATTGAAAAAATAGCAAACAAGAGAAAATTCAAAGAGATATGGACATGTGTGTTTTGCCCAAAATCTAGAGATGTATGGAGAAGAAAGTACAGAGGTAAGTAGAACGCTCAAAACCCTAATTACTATCAACATGGAGCTTCTATAGAGACGAAAATTCACGAGTATAGAGAAGAGAGGGAAAGTGGTATATTGCTCAAATTTTGGGTCAAACTGATTTCGTGAGAGGGAAAAAAAAAGGAAATTGAAAATTCTCCAAAAAAGGGGAAAAAATACGAGGTGAGAGAAACTCAAATTTTGTGTACTATTCATTCTCCCTTTTTTAAATCCCCCACTACCCCTTTTTTTAATAGAAAACCCAAGATTTGGAGTGAGAAGATTCACCCTCCATGGATGTCAACATCTAGCCTTCCTATTGGACAATCCAAAAGGCCCACATCTTAAACTATATTATTTTTAAGGGTCCATTTGCGAGTTCGTTCTTTTCCTAATGCAAGGCTTGTAAGATTAGGAAAAGGAAGCATGGATGTTGCTCCCCATTGGTCATTATGCATAGGGATAATATAAGAATGGTCATAAAAAATATTCCATTTTTTATAAGCTGTGTTTTTCTCCTACCTTTGTACATTTCTTCTTTAATCAAACCATGCATAACATCAAGAAAGTCAATAATAGACTCCATGCGCTACCATTGCTTAATATTAGAAGGATAGATATCTATAAATTAAAAAAAACTTGATATAATAAAACCTAATAACAAGTTTAATAAAAAACAACATTAAGAATAAAATACTTACATTTCAGTCTATGTGATAGAAGACTTGAAGCTCCATGTTTCAAATGCAACTCTGTATGCATAAATACATATTGTATTAAAATCCTTTTTATGCTCTTCCTATTTGCTTAATATTAGAAGGATAGATATCTATAAATTTAAAAAAACTTGATATAATAAAACCTAATAACAAGTTTAATAAAAAACAACATTAAGAATAAAATACTTACATTTCAGTCTATGCGATAGAAGACTTGAAGCTCCATGTTTCAAATGCAACTCTGTATGCATAAATACATATTGTATTAAAATCCTTTTTATGCTCTTCCTATTTGCTTCAAGTCTAAAATCTTTGATCTTACCCTTCCAAGTGGAGATGAAGGAGCTCTCACATATCTGTCCTTCCTTTCATTTTGCTTGTTGCATAGTAATCCAACTACCTTTGCTAATAATGGTGGGAACCCATCTTCCATCTCTTTGGAATGAATAAAATATAGATATGGATGTGGTTTCAAAGCTTGGGTGCCTTGTTGAAGGTTGAATTTCTATATCCATGGCAAAAATAAGGGGAAGAGAGAAACAAGCAATCACCAAGGATGGAAAGAGACAAGAACAACAAAACAAGGGAGGGAAAAAAATTAGCACTAAGCTTTTTGGCAAATTGAATTTAGTTTCAATTGTCATTATCATACAATCCTAGATATGTCATTAATGCAAAGTGGTTCAGACTCTATGTCATTAATGTAAAAGATTTTATAATCACAATTATGAGATGATAAACATAGATATTCATAATAAAAATTCTTCGTAATATTATATCCATGTATATTCATAAAATAATTTTTTGCATTTTCAAAACTAGAACTTCCATTATAGAGCCTTTGCTCTCATTGGTCTAGAACACACTCTCTCTACATCCTGAAAGAGATTTGTAAGACCTCAAAACTTCCCTAATATTGGGTTCTTAGCTAACTGTATGCTACTCATGCTGTCATAGTGAATGAAAACTGGACCATCTCCCTATACATCTAAATCTCCCAATAACTCTTGTAGCCATACCACCTCACGTGCTACCATAACAACATCTTTGTACTCGATAAAGAAAATGTAGATTGCTTTTTTCTGCCCCACATAACTGTTGCACTACCAACGAAACACATGAATTTTCCTAGTAGGTCTTTTGTTGGACATGCTACCATGGTCCAATTCGCATCTATGTATCCAAACACCCATATATCCTTACCTATCTCATAAAAAAGTCCATGATGCAAAGTAGACTTCACATATCTCAATATGTATCTATGTCCAAATGAGGCCAACACTACATTTGAAGCATGCCTTGTGGTAGTCATGTAAATTAGACTCCCTACTATCCTCCTGAACATAGAAGGGTCTTCTATTAGATCCCTGACATCAGCACTCAACTTGACATTTTGCTCCACCAATGGCAGTGATGTTGAGAATTTAGGCAATCACACCTAGTGTAGCCTCTTTGTATGGAGTAATTGGGCCAAGGGAAATGCAAGTAATCTAGGAGAAGAGATTGAATCCCATAAGCATAGTGGTGAAAAGTGCCACCTGCCCAAAAGACTATAATGTACTTGCCGATCATTTGAATGCAATGTCATTGTACTTTTGTCCTCGTAGTTAGTGTCATTGTCTATACACACAAGATTGTGTTTATGAGTCCAAGCTTCCAGCTTGGAACCTAATTCACTTGTGTGACAGTCATTATTTCTAAGTCAATGTTATATTATGAGTCTTCTCTTTCTCTTCCATCTACCATAGCCATGCTCTAGATCTATGCATTTCAACAACTGAAAGAGGCTTATATACTACCATATCATACTTGGACAACATATACAAGCCATACTACCTTTGGGATAACCATATATGATCATCACATATGATAATCTCAATACGAAGAAAGTACCTTAGTTTACCCAAATCCTCCATCTCAAACTTCTTCTTCAAAAGGTCTTTGACTTTAGCAATCCCATTGTTATTGTCACCTATAATAATCAAGTCATCCCCATAGATGACTATAATAACCAAACATGCATCTCCCTTTCTCACACAAAGTGAATAATAATTATCAGAAAGATGAAATATAATGTTGAAAATATACTATTTGATCTTATCAAGCTATGCTCTATGTACTTGCTTCAGCCCTTAGAGCACCTTCTTTAACTTGTATACATACATGGGATGCTCTAAGTCCTTATATCATGCTAGTTGCTCCATATATACCTCTTGTTGCAATTCAAAAATGCATTATTTTCATCCATTTTTTGCAACTCCAACCTTTGATTACTACTAAAACAATCACACATCTAATAGTTGCCATCCTAGCAACTAGATTGAATGACACTTTATAATCTATGCCTTATGTTTGAGCATAGCCTTTTGCAACTAGGCTAGCCTTAAACCTACTGATTTAACCGTTTGCATTATGCTTGATTTTGTAGACCCACCTATAGCCAATAGCTTTCTTGCCCTTAGGCAATGGTACTAGATCCCAAGTCTTATTGGCCTCTAATGTAGTCATCTCCTCAACCATTGCTGCATCCCAATTAGCATGGCCAACAACATCCTTAAAACAAGTGGGATCAAAATCCTCAACCAACTTGATTATGTATGCATAATAGTGAGTTGTCTAGCCTTAAAAACTAAATCTTTTAGCAAGGTATCTGACCCTGCTAGAATTATGTACCACTGGATCACTCAATGGAGCTTTTACATTACCATGTGCTCTTTGTACACTTCGTGTCCTAGCTAAAGGAATACCAAGCTCATCATCTAAAATATTTGAACCACTTGAATCTCCATCAAGTCCCAAATGACTAGCAAATGCATCATTACCATCTGACACTTCCTTCTTTCCATTGTCTTTACCTACAATGCTAGTAGATGCACCTAAAGATGTGTTGACTACTCTTTAGTCTCCTAGACCAAGGGCTACTAACTATATATCTAGTACTAGATGACATTTCTAGTCCACTAAGGCTCTATGATTCTTACTTTTCTTTATGCATATAACTATTATGATTATCATCATCATCCAAATGTATCACCATTAGATTCATACCAATTGCTCATCTCATTAAAGATAACATCTTTTCTTACTCTAAACTCACATGTCAAAGGGTTATAACAATGATACCCAATTTGCGCTCTAAAGAGTATCCAATGCAAGTACATTGTTTAGCATTTGGATCAAGCTTCTTTCATAGCTCATCTGGCACATGAATATATGTAATACAACCAAACAATTTGAAGTATGACACATTGGGATTCTTTCTTGTAAAGCATTATTCAGGGGTCATCCCATGAACTGTAGCTATATGAGTTCTATTCATAATATAGACATCAGTATGAACAACTCTAAGCCAAAAATATTTTGGCAAATTCTTTTCAGCCATCAATGCTCGGGCAACTTCTACAATGTGCTTATTTTTCCTTTTTGCAACCCCATTTTGCTGTTGTTTATACATGTAAGTAAATTGTATCTTTATCCTATGAGACCTCAAAAAGTCACCAAACTCATTAGAGAGGTACTTTCCCCCTCCATCTAATCTCAAGTAGTTAGCTTTCAAGCTTGTTTCTATTTCAATATAGTAACCTTGAAAGTTTTGAAGTGCTTGATAAACACATCACTCTTTTCCTTCATGAAATACATCTATAGTTTTTTAGAACAATCACCAACAATAAGCATGACAAAATATTTGTGCCACTAAGAGATATGTTTTGTATAGCCCTAAACATTTGTAAGCACAACATCAAGTATATTCTTGCTCACATCTCTATCAGGTGAAAAAGATTGTCTTGCCTGCTTACCAAAGTGACATGCTTCACAAACTTTATGAGATTGTGTAACTCTAAAAGAAAGAAACCCTATAACCAACCATTTTGATTGTATTAATTTTAGATTTTGCACATTTGCACGTCTAATACATTTGTGCTATATTTCAATATCTCCACTCTTTTGTATTTAGCATACACAACAACATTCATAGCAAGAATTTTGACATCTAAAATGAACATGCAACCAACTTTATTTCCTTTTGTGACCAACCTATACTTATCATGTCTTTCACAAAATAATATTTTGAATTAAATTGAACTTGCAGCCCTTGCTCTATCATTTAGCCAATAGACACTAAATTCTTTGTGATGGATGGTACACATAATACATCTAACAGACTATTGGTTCGTCGACCATCATGCAAGGACAATGGAATTTTTTGAATGTGTGAAATTGGGTGGTATGAATCATTACCCATCTATACATAACTTAGATTTTGTAAATTATACATCTCTCCAAACCATTCAACATGGCTAGTTATATGGTTAGATATGCCTGAATCAACATACCATATATCTCATATGTCCCATTTCTTGTAACAATATTCATCATATGCTGCATAACAAATAGATGCTCATTTTTGTCTTCATTCTATTGTGAAGATGATGATAGTTTCCTTACTGTAATAAGATATAGTCTTTCTTAGCATAACACTAGGTTGCAATATGAATTATTTTCTACAATAATGACAAACAATACTAGAGTTGCTAGAATCTTTGTTCTACCATCCACCTCTTCCTTTAGAGCTTCCCTTGCCTCTAAAGTTTCCATGGTCTCCTTAAATTTGCATTTCATCAAACTGCTAATTTAACCTATTTGATTGATTGTCACTAATATGTCTTATACCATGGCCTCTTGAAGAGGATTTTCCATGTCCCCTTCCTTAACTTGAGTAAAATGCTTGGACTTGTTCACTACTTCTTTTAGATGATTCACTCTACATGTTGATATGTTTAGTGTGAGAAATACCAACTCATCCAAAACTAGAGATGGCTTCCAGACATACACAAAAGTGACAAATGATTTTTAGGTCTTCTCATTATTATGGCCAGGTCCTAAGGTAGATGAAACCAAATCATCATCATCATGGATTGCATCAATAGTTGCTATGGCATCTATAATGCTTTTAACATTCAAACATACTCATTTGCATATATCTTCCCCTGATTCAAAGTATTTAACTCTTGTTTGAGTTGAATCTTGTGTGCCTTTGTATTTACTGAAAACATATTCTAAAAAATTATCCAAGTTACATGTGAAGTTTTTACATTTTTGATATATCCTAGCATAGTATTATCAATGATATCACATAGCCGATACATTACCTTTTTGTCTTTTGTATTCCATTCTTTTCATGCCTTTAAGGATTATGTAGTTGTAGGATTACTTAGCTCTAGTCTCTTTTATTCATTTGAAACAAACTCTTAGAGGCCTTTTCAAATAAGGAAGTTTGTCTCACATGAAACTTCTTTGATGGATAATTATTTTTATCTAGGTTTTTGATGATGGTTTTCCATAGTTCTCTACCAGTTTCACAAAATTGATACAAAACAATAGGCAAGTCTTTTGCAACCTCTTACAACAAGTGTACAACAACACACTAAGTAGCCTCTTTCACTAACTCCTCAATAGTACATGTAATCTGCAATCTATTTATAGATAAAGCTTATGTTTGCTTCCTAGCAAACACATTAATATGTTTGCTAAGAAGCAAACACATTAATATGTTTCCATAGTTCTCTACCAGTTTCACAAAATTGATACAAAACAATAGGCAAGTCTTTTGCAACCTCTTACAACAAGTGTACAACAACACACTAAGTAGCCTCTTTCACTAACTGCTCAATAGTACATGTAATCTGCAATCTATTTATAGATAAAGCTTATGTTTGCTTCCTAGCAAACATATTAATGTGTTTGCTTCCTAGCAAACACATTAGAGCTTATAGATTCAAAATTTGTAACATGTGCATCCACTTTTAGTTGACACGACTAAAATCACAATATATCCCAAAATTGATGTCTAAGAAGCTATGAAAGGCTAATTTGCAAAATATATAGTACCCTACTCACATGCCAAATCTTAAAAAAATATGAGATTTTTTGCACTGCCTTGCTTCTAGTGCCTCCACAAGCATAATCCAAGAGAAGGAATGGTAGATTTTCTTACATGTTGCTTGCTTGCTTGAATCCTTGCTTCTTCTCCTTTACTTTAGCCTTCAAAACCAGCCTCTCTTAGTGGTGCTACTCTAATATCATATCACAAATTATGCAGTGCATAGACTTTGTTGAGCTGTTATGCCGAACACATACCATATACACAAGAGGAAGCTCACTTAAGAGCACAAGAAGAGAGATGGAGACCAGAATGTTTTGTTGTTGGTTTCTTCTTCTTCTTCTTTCACACACAATACAATATAATATACACAAAGTATAGATAATATGTAACATAAAGAAAAGTGGCCTTCTAAGTCAAATAGTGCATAATTGACTATATTAATCAATTGGTGCTATAACTATGACAAGTGTATGTAGGTGCAAGAAACCAAATATAATATGTGACAAGTCAGTGTCCATGTGAGGATCACAATGACCACTGATATGCTATGTGTAGATGTGTGGACCCATCTAACCAAGAAGTCCATCATCAACATCCGCATGTGTTGAGCTTGCTATCTGAACACCCTTAACCCGTTTGGGATCCACCACACACAACCCTTACACACAAAGCACATTACACTAGGATACTATCCTAGTGTATGTACATTGTGCACTTGCAATACACTAGTGCGCCCTTGTACACCCATGTGCACAGTGTAGTAGACTAATGTACTAGGTACACTTTAGTGCAAATGTATTGTGCATTAGCTCTCACTACTACATTGCACCTAGAGCCCCACATTTCCTTGCACATAACCTAGACCCATTGGATAGCACCTAGCCGTTCATCCTAGCGCATTAAAATGTGTCCTAGTATACTGCACATTGCACAGTGTACACACAAAAGCACACATGCACTAGTGTACATATGCATAAGTACACCCACACATAGTCCACCACTAATACACTTGCCTAGCATCATCCTAGTGTAAAATACCTATCCTAGTGCACTTATTGTACATTTACCTTGCATTTAGTACACTAGTACATTAGCTCTATCCTTACATACCAACCCTAGTGCACTAGTTTAGCGTAGTTAAAAACCATTGAAATTGAAGCTTAAAATATTATTAACTTATGGGCTTATTGTCTTAAAGGTTTTTTAAGATATCATGTTATAATTATACACATTGATTGGAAAATGAAAAAGCCTATTTTGACATAGTGCGCTCAAATGCACTTGAATATAAGTTGAATGAGAAACCTTTGTTTTAAAAGACAATTGAAAACCATAAGCATAAATTTGAAGGAATGGAATAGGGTGGTAGATAACAAGAGCCAAAAAAACAATCTCAAAATTTTTGACAACCTAATCCAACAAAAGAAAACCGAAGACTTGAACTTACAATGTGAGTGCATGTGCTTGTGAAGTGGACACGAGTTTTTGGCTTTCATAATAAGTAGAGACCCTAGCCCTAGCAGACCCATTGATATTGAAACACCCCTATCCATGACCTTATTAATCGAATTTTTCACCTAGTCAATCTAGAGACTATGAGTATTATACTAAGCACGATGGAGACAACTAAAAATTTAGGAGGAGCCTCAAAGGCCACCATTGATACTTTCTAGCATGCTGCTGACTTTGATGTCTCAAGCATGACCCATGAGGCCATAGAACATAAACCTATAGAGCTATAAAAGCAAGGGACAAACACCTTCAATTGGTTGTTGGACATC
Organism: Lygodium microphyllum; assembly: GCF_053477565.2. Taxonomy (NCBI): domain Eukaryota; kingdom Viridiplantae; phylum Streptophyta; class Polypodiopsida; order Schizaeales; family Lygodiaceae; genus Lygodium; species Lygodium microphyllum. The sequence goes on from NW_028229517.1 coordinate 1,036,453, forward strand.
AACAGTGATACTAGATAGTAGCTTGCAACCATGCAAATAGAGATTGATAGTACTTGGAGGATACTATTGAATACTGAAGCCACATGATCCTCACAGGACTCATTATTAGACCTCTTACAATGATGCTTGTTTGAGAGCTTGGTCATGTTTCAAAGTAGTCATTCACACTACTCAAATCCTCTTAATTGGAATGGAAGATACATGTAAGAATAAGAATCAAACAAAAATTCTATTCTTATAGCTTCATCAAACAATTTTTGCGAAGTAAAAAACCTTATCTCGGTGATGCTAAGAAAGAGCAAGCATTTGGATTGTGTCTAAGAGAAAAGAGGTGAACCTTGTCCACCGAGATTGATGCCACTAATAGCCTTATTTATAATGCTCAAAGATCTCTTTGTCAAATGCTTTGTGGAGGTCAATTATATCAATAACCTCATCATCCAGTTAATGAATATTAACCACAACAAGAAGAGGAAATCAATCAAGCTTATGTCCCAAAGGTAAGGAGCCTCTTTTAAAAGTATTCTAGTTTTGTTGAAAGATCCACTACTAAGGCCATAATTAAAGGTTTCATCAAGGGTATCCTTGATGAAAATATTTGTGAGACCATGGTAGGAAAATTGGATCATAATTACTCTAGCATCACAATCATGTACTTGACAAGGTGATCCGCATTGATGACCTACACAAAGATAGAAGTAGAGATAAGAAAGTTATAGGTAGCCAATAAGACTCTCAACTGAGTTGTGTAGAGGCTGAAATGAATGATACACAAGGACTTATGGTGGTTGATATTTAAAAAAAAAACAAGAGATCTTGAAGATGGTAGAAATTCTTGAAGTTGCCTTGATCTTATCACTAGAATATGCAATATGTCATTGTGGTGGATACCACCTTTCTTGAGAGTGCTTAAGGCTAGCACACAACTTGCACTAATTGAGAGTGTTTTAGGCATGAAACCATCTAATGTTGAATTCCATGAAGGCTCCTAAGACCTAATCCAAATTTTGGCTATCCAGAATTTAGCTATATCTTAATCACCCAAGAAAACCTTAAAAAACTCCATGACTAGCTTCATTAGCCCTATGTGTTCAATGACCAATTGCTCCTTGAATTGAAATAACTCCATTAAGAATTCCTAATACCTCTTGGACCTATCATAATTTACCCCTCTAGTGACCCTCCTATACATTTGATAGAGGAACCATACAATGATAAGGAATACACAAATCCTTATATAGCATATGATGAGGAGGGTAATGCAATCCTCATGGATTATCGACATGTTCCACTCATTGATGCTAGGATGTGGGAAAGGAAAATGAAAGAACTACTCGAGATAAAAAATTGAGTATCAGAATCGCCACCAACCAAGGCACATGTCAAGTGATTTCCCTAAAAGATAAGAACCTTCATAAAAAATCAAGAAAACTTGAGTTACAATGAGTGTGACATTACTCACATGTATCAAGAGTGCCCTAAATGCCAACCATTTAGTAGTGCACAAAATGGGCTTCCTGGATGTAACATCTCAATTTGAATGGTCAAGGCTATAATGATCTATCTCGAAGAGGAAGGGCTCATCCCACTTATCTATTTAAAGGTCAAACTATTCACTAAATGAGATCATGTCATTGAGGCTCTCACTGATGAAGGAGAGGATTATAATATCCTTACTTATGATGTATGTATATGCACTATGATTGGACAACTCGAACTTGTGTCAATTGATATATCATTCAAACCATAATGGGGATTCCCATATTCTCTTCTAGGCAAGTGCAAAACCTTAATGACCTTAGAGATTGAAAGCTTTCCCATTATGTTTTATGTGCTTCAAATCAAGAATATGTATGTCAAGAATCACATGGTGGGAGGACTTGCTTGAGCTGCTGTGCCAAACACACACTGTATACACAAGAGGAAGCTCACTCAAGAGCACATAGGCCAAAAACGTTTTCTTGATCATTTCTTCTTCTTCCTCCACACACTATATAGTGTACACAAAGTATAGATAAGATACAACATAAAGGACAATGGCCTACTAAGTCAAACACAGTGCATGACGGGACCTAAAATGGGCTAGAACTGGCTATAGCACTAGCCGACCTCATGCTCATAGTAGACAAATACACCCTCACGGACTCGCGGACTAGGAGCGTCAATCTATTGCTAAAGGACAAACTGTCCTAAAGTCTAATCTATGCGTTTATAGTTTTATAGTTTTGTAGTCCAACATTTCCCTTTTTTTAAACTCCACAGAGGGAGAATCCATATATACTGGCAATAAATACTACGATAATCACATACATGGGAGCCAACCTCTCGATGGAAACACCACGGCCTCACTACAACTCTCCTACATCGCAGGGATTGGCCCCTTGATGCGCTGCTCAACATATAAAGCAAAGGAACAAACTCCACTCTTTCATTTGGAATCCAGGAGATACCATGTTTCCTCACCAAATAATCCCCCAAGAAACAAACGTTTATCATATGGCTTAGGATGCCTTTCCACACTCAAGCGTGAGTCATTGTCATTGAAAACAAGTGCTATGCATCCAAGTTTTACATTCCGATACCATGATCGTCATGCACATGCAAAAGTGAATGATTCTAGAGTCCTCAAATATAATTTTAAATCACACACATGTGGTGCACAACCAGGCTTTCAATGCTTATTCCCTAACCCGTTGCGATGATGCAAGGATAGCACCTAGATAACACTCATGCTACTATCCTCTTAATTAACATACCACGAACTCTATGTCATGAAATGCATCAGAAAATCAGCAATAATTAGCATGCAAATCACACCATTCAAACATCCCAACCCCCCTAGGTTTAGATATTGCTTTCGTTGCATAGGTGTAGAGGTTCATTTTGTCATGGTTTAATGTATAAAAAGCAATAAATCACAAACTTTAACAAGGAGATATAGCAAACTGAGGCCAAACCTCATGCTTTACCATTGCCACACATCCACAAACAATCACTATATTTTTCCTTATTTTTCCAAGACGTATTTCTATTTTTCTCCTTATTTTTTTCATTTTCTTGATTTATTTGGAAATAAAATATAGCATTTTCTAATTTTTCTTGTTCCAATAACTTCAGCATACTAACATTCAATTTATCTTCCATTTTCCTCCCATGGAAACATATTTCACCCACCCGAAACTGAAAAACTAGCATTTTACCACTAAAAAAACCACATTTCATTGCAAAACTAACATTTTCTGATGAATAGCAATTAATCATGGTGCAAACAATAGACACACAAATTTTCATCCAATAAGAACATAATTATCATCATAAACTATAAAAAATCCTTCATTTTCTTCATAAAAATGGTCATATCGTGTTTTTACATAATTCGAGACGCCTTGAATGCATGCATAACCAGCAGAGGAGCCTCCATTGCTCTCAATCCAATGCTGCACTTCAATCCTCAGAATCTCCATCAATCTCCATCACCACTTCCTTCATTCTTCCACCCAAATTCCTTCTTCAAGAGAGTACACATGAACAACCCATAGAGAAGAGAGAAAGGGAGGAGAGAGAAAGACTAGATTTTGTTCTCTTCATCCAAACCACCATTCCTTGCACGAAGACCGGTGATATCATAAGCCAAGAGGGAGAAGTTGGCCCCCAATCTCTGTTCCATGGGGTGCATTCAGCCTGGCAATCATCATGTGGGAGGAGTAGGCGCATTTTTCGGCCGTTGTCTACTCACGCTTCTTCACGCCATGCTCTCCACGATTTGATCAAAAAATTTGGGGGGGTTAAAATTCCAAAGGGCACCCTCCTTTGGTTCAAGTTGTGGCCACCCTTTCAAATCTTGCCCATCTTGTGGCCCCTTCCTCGTCCGGACTCTGATTCGAGCTCTGAAAAATCCTGCACGTCTAGCTTGTCATTCCACACTGACTGGAAGCTCTTGGAATCCCACACGGCAGTCAGAAAAATTATCAAAAATCCACAAGTGTTTCTCAGGCGCCTTTTAAAAGCGTCTTTCACTTGGTACTTAAAATTGTCCTAGCTGCAGTCATTGCCTTCGATGTTAAATATTTTTCCCCTAAATTTCATATTTTTTGGAAAATTTTAGGCACATCCCGAGCTCAAAAATCTGTTCTCATTGGCGACCATGGGATAGAGCGACTCAACTCGTCGAATCCCACAACAGATCTGCACAAAACAACCAAAGGAAGAATCAAGCTGATACAAAAGAGCTATACATACTAAAACACAGCACAATGCTCACCCTACCCCTTGACAAAACGAAGCCATGAAATCCACAAGGAGTAGACCTAGCATAATCTGATTGAACGTCTGAAGCTAGTCACTAACCGATTGCTCCAACATGGCCAAACTAAAAAGAACTATCAAAGAGGTTGCCCTAAGTGGTGGTCTGAACTACCTACCTAATTAAGGACAACACAACCACGAGCTCCTAGTAGGCGAGGACTCCTATAGCCTGATCAAGAAGTATTTTCTTTTAACACATTTCTTCTTTTAGGTTTTGATGTTTCCATACTCGGGCATGTAAAAAGGAGGAAGCTGAGCGTATGACCCAAGGAGAACAGGGCATCGGCCTCAAGTGCTTTCTTGGTATCCAAGAACCTACCAAGCCCTTGCAAGGCGACACTTAATCCTTTTCTGATGCTCACTTTTATTTTCGCTCTAACCTTCCTTACTTTCTTCTTTTCCAGCAAGACACCACCCTTAGGAAGACAAGGCATCGGCCCTGGGTCTGACTCGTCCCTAGGAACCTACTAGGCCTTCGCAAGGCGATGATCAACTGCTTATAGATTTTCCTTTATTTTCTTTTCTATTTTTATAGGGGTTAGAACCCCTTTTTACACACCTTTGTATATATTGATTGTCTTTTAAGATATTCAGGGTTTTTTTTCCTCGCTATCATTATCATTTTTTCTCTTTTGGTAGGCTTCTCTAACTGCCTCACAACTAACAAGAACTCCTAGAATGGCTGCCTAGCAGGCTAGCAGAATAGGGTCATTAGGACTATTTTCTAAAACAAGTCTTTTGATGCCTAGTAATGCCTTTACAGGAGGCAACGACTACTCAGCCCTCCCTGAGACATACATAACCTAAACCTGGGACTTCATGCCTTGGACGCCGGTCCCCAACAAGAAAAGAAAATCCCTTACAAGTACACAGACACATATAGCATAAAAACCATGTTACTCGTAAAGGAGAGATATCACCTGGATAGGGCCACGAGAAGCTTCCATGCAACAAAGGCTCCTTCCAAGCTCTTCTTCGAACCTATCTTGCACAAGACTAAAACAAGAAACCATTAACCGCACCCGTTCTAAACAGACGACTCGCCCTCTTGGCCTAACGAAATAAAATATTCAAAGCCTCGCAAAACTGGCACTCTTGGCCTAACGAAATCAAACAGAATAGCACTTACACATCCCTCCCTGAAATAGTATAGATATACAATAATATGCTCCTTTCCAAGGAGGAAAAATAAGGCTCACAGTCCTAAACTAAATACATAAGATTATGACCCATCCCTCCTGCATATATAGCAAGAGGCGTACGCATAACATGTTGTCTAATCAACCTATGGGTCCAAGATAACAATGGTAGATTGGTCTCGACTACTCTTTGCATCACTCATATCAACCATCACCTGCCATATATTGCATGCTCTGATAACATTCCCCACAAGCGACAAGGTCCTGTCTCATTATTGATAGCAATATCCAAACTAGGACCATAGTTGAAGAAAAGGTCTTCTTCATAAGCAAGATTTGCCAATGAATCTGCAAACTGATTCCAGTAACATGGAATCAGCTGAAGAGACACGCTCTCAAACTCCTCAAGTAGGGTCATGGTAGTTAGATGATACATACAAAGGATGGGATTCCGCACTGTGTATGTCCCATCTAGCTGATTCAGGATCAATTGGGAATCCCCTTTTAATAACAATAGCCGAATACCACCTTGCTTGGCAATATGCAGTCCCACAATCAAGGCTTTATACTCCGCCATATTGTTAATGAATCCTACCCCGAGATAAGCAGCTAACTTCATCGTAACTCTACGTCGGGGATCTTGGATTACTACTCCAACACTCCCTTTTTTATTAGGGCCCCTAGATGCTTTGTCAAAGTATAATGTGTACATCCACAATGGGTTTACACAGCCTGCCATCACGAACTCCTCTATTCGTAATTATGTTAGTCAAAACTTAACATGTTTAGAGGATGAACTGACGACTCCATCCCACCTTCCTCATTAAACTCAATAGGGATACTTGTCAACACTCATAAGCAGTGATGGTAGAAGACTTTGATTTTCCATACAAAGATTCCATCCTCTTGCTCAATCACTTTGTATCCTTTGCTCCACCAGATAAGTTTTGCTTGATGGTATCTCTACTCCAGATATGGGTGCTCCAAATAAGGAATTAACCACCCCATCAACCAGCTTTACGCTCTTTTGCAGGTCTCAAATCAGCCCCAGCATGGACTTGCAATGCATTTTTCCGTATTAGCATACTTAGAAATAATAAGGTTTAATCTTATTAAGATTAACCTTATTTTTAAATTCTACTCCTTGCAGATCAGCTAGTAGAGCTGTAGACCTATTTTTCCCTATCCTGACAATCTTGTAGGGGCCATCCCATCTAGGTTCCAGCTTCCCTGGAAACAGCTCCCTATGTGCATCATAATACATAACTAATTGCCCTTTTTTAAAGGTATACTTCTTTGCTCTAAGGTCGTGCAACTGCTTCATCCGATGTTTAGCTACCTCCTGGTGTAATAATGCTCTGCAATTTTAGTTCATTCAAGTGGGCTATGGTCATGAAACGTTCAAAGAGTGAACCCTCATCTCCCAAAGAGTGGTTAATTGTAAACTGTATGGTTGGCAACTTGATTTCGAGGGGTAACATACACTCTTCCCCATAAACTAATTTAAATGGAGTATGGTCGGTAGCTCACTTGAATATTGTATTATATGCCCATACTACCACATACAACTTCCTGTCCCAATCTCGTTTCTTGTCAGAGACTATTTTAGACAAGATACCCACAAGCTGCTTATTAGTACTTTTGACTTGCCCATTGGCTTGCGGATTATAGGGGGTCGTTTTATTGTGCTTGATTTGCCAAGCTTTAGTCAAGCTTTTGATCACTTTATTCAAAAAATGGGTTCCACGATCCGACACTAGTTCCTCTTCGGTGGACTGAAATGGCAGATAATTTGCTCTAAAAGGAAACTTGCAGTCTCTTTTGCATTGTCTTGCCTTATCACCTCGCTTCTGATCATTTTTTAAAATAATCAGTTGGTACTATAATGTGCCTCTTCTGGGTAGTAGACGACGGGGTGATAGGACCCACAAAGTTAATGCCCCACTTCTCAAATGGAAGGATAGCCATGATAGGCGTAAGTGGGCATTTCCTATTCTCTCTACTGTCATGTCTTTGATAGGTATCACATCTCCTAACATACTTAAAGGAATCTCGAAAGATGGACGGCCACCAATATCCAGCTCTTAAAGCTTTCTGTGCTGTCAACTGTCCAGCGAAGTGCCCTCCACACGCAGAGTCATGACACTCTTCCAAGATGAAAGAACCTCATCAGGCATCACACATTGGCGATAGATATCATCAACACCTTGTCGATATAGTGTTCCTGTGATCAAGAAAAACTTCAAAGCCTCTTGTCTAATTTTCCTCTTTTTTGATTTTGATAAACCATCTCCAGTCTCCCCCGTTGATAGATAATGCATGATAGCAGCATACCAAGATGGGATAGAAGCTGTATCAATTTTAAACATTTCTTCAATATCATTTCCTTCAGCCAAAGTCTCTTTCGGCTCCCCGAAATCCACAAGGCATTCCAAAATACCTTGCAACCTCGGTGGCTTACTCTTAATCTCATAATCAAACTCCTACAAAGTGATAAACAAGTTTGCCAGGCGATAGGCGGTTGTAGCTTGTTCATAAGAAATCTAACCCCTTCCGCCTTTGTATAGAAAACTACCTTCTCATAGAGGATGTAGTGCCTGAATTTTTTAGTCGCAAAGACCATTGCAAGGCACAACTTCTCCATGTAGGTGTAGTTAATTTCTGATATGCCCAATTTTTTACTAGCAAAAGCTATCAGATGATATCACTTTTCCTCCCAGATCTGGGCTAATGCTATGCATGGTGGCTGTTGAAAATATGTAAAATACCTCGTCTCTTTTAGGTGCTTTTAAAACTGGTGCTTTTACTAGCTCATGTTTCACATCCTCGAAAGCTACCTTACAAGGGTTGCTCCGTACAAATAGACAGCTAAAGGATAATAAGTGTGTAATGGCAACGTCCTTTCTACCAAGGCATTTATAAACCTTCGATATTACCCTATTCAAGATAGAAAGCTATGTACCTCTTTCAGAGTGCGCGGTGGACTCATAGCGACTATAACCTTGATCTTTTCAGGGTCAGTTGCGATCCCTACTGAGCTGATCACATGGCCTAGCAATAGCCCATAAGGCACTCCAAAGACACACTTCCATGGGTTAAGAGTGATACAAAATTGTCTGCAGTGCTCAAAGCACTTTCTTAAGATAATCAACATCCTTTCCCTTACAGTGGCTACCCCCAGTTCATCGATAAATACTTTCAACTCATCGGGGGAAATATCACCAAAGGTCTTGTCTGCTATTCGTTGCCATAATCTAGGTGCATTGCACAAACCAAAGGCCATGACATGGTATGCAAAAGTACCAAAGACAGTAATGAAAGTTGTTTTCAACTTGTCCTCTTCTTCCTTTCCCATTTGATTGTATCCTGCAAATCAATCCATAAAAGAATATATTTCCCTACCCGCTAATTGATCCAAAATCTGGTCAATAAATGGCAACGGGTAGTAATCCTTAACCGTGTGCTTATTCAGCTCTCTAAAATCTACACATAGTCGGATCTGGTTGTTTTTATTCTTCTTGATGACAATTGGTGAACACCATTCTATATGTTGTATAGGGAAGATTAAACCAAATTTCCTTAACTTCTGTAACTCCTCAAATAGCCCGTCTTGCAAATCAAAAGGCATATGTCTTACCTTCTGATGCATAGGACGACTGCCTTCTTTTACAAGAATAGTATGAACAGCCATGCTGGGAGGAATGCCTCTCAGCTCATCATAACTCTAAGCAAAGATGTCGCGGAATTCTTGAATCAAGGACACATAGTCCTCCCTTTCTGCTGAATTGAGCATGGAACCTAATTTAATTGGCCACAAATCATTCGGCGTACCAAGGTCCAACTCAATCACATCTGCATGTCTTATCCTATCTTACGGCTCTATCGGCTCATTCAAAGTTATCTAATAAATATCCTTTGTGGACCCCTCTTTAGATTTATCGCTAGATGATGTCTCACTACCTGATGGATCAAGTGCTGTCTCTAATTCAGTAGAGGATAAAGGAGCTCTCTCACTCTAAGGAGACTTAGGGTAAGCATCGAATATTACTCGATTAGCACCTCTACCTAGAACCACTCGACCAGCTAGTATATCGACTTGACAGTCTATTCGTAAGATCCAAGGCCTACCTAGCAAGACTCGATAGCTAAGACATCCTGCAAATCTTATCACCCTAAAGTCCAAGAAGCATTCTACACTTGCAACTGTAACATGGACTTTTTGTAACGCAACCTTCTGGTTGCCTTAAACTAACATCAACCATTCTAAGAAGGGTGGAGCTATCTTTTTGGATGCCTAGACCCAACCTCTCCATCAACTCTAAACTCATAATATTGATGGAGGATCCAGTGCCTACAATAGCATGCTCTACTAATATTCCATCCACATATGTTGGAACCCTAGGGCAATTCTTTTCAGCATGGTCAAACCAATCTTCCCCTACTCATGCTATGCCCAAAGGTTCTACAATATGCCCAATACGCATGATCTTCTTGAATTCCTTGCGTACTCCTGGAGATAATTTAATCAACTGTAAGAGGTTTACATCTGGTTTTACTTTGCAGAGAGAAATTGCTAAATCAAAATCATGATAGGTAGCCAATACTCTCTTTTCTCGCCAAAACATCCTTTCTTTTGGTCTCAGGACCAGCTTTGGTGCTTCTTTTTTAGCTCTTGTTTTCTTTCTTGGCACTTCCTCATCCTTCTTAGGATTGACTTTTCTATCAACAGGCCTTAGAGGTCCACCTTCCACGCCAGGATTTAGGACTTGCGTCCCCTTATCCCCTTGCTTAGGGTTTCGTTCGACCAGTTTTACATTATCTTTATCACCCTCTTTAGCATTTTGGCCTCTTGTCACAGCTCGTAGGTTAGAGGTTTCAGCGCCATTGACACGTACAGCCTCGATAAGGCTCACTCCATTGCCTTGTGGCAACTCCTCTATAGTGGTCTTTCCCCTTTGCAGTATTTGTCTTGGTCCCTCATTTTGCTGGAGGTTACTATCTTGTGCTCTATGATTAACTGGACCTGGTTGTTTACTCCCTTGTTGGAGGGAACTAATCTTACTCCAATAGGTAGCGGCTAAATGGCCCGACTTTCCACAAATATCACATTTAACATTTGGCCAGTTTCTAGGGAAATGTTGTCCGCCACACCACTTACAGCTGAATCTTGAGAGGCCACCCTCTTCAGGGCATCGACTCCCTATCAAATTTTGCTGCTTCTTTAGGAAATTTACGTCAACAGCTATTTGCTGATATTGTTCCGAAATCATATCAATGTAGTGCTTCATCATATCCTTAACTTCGCCAAGGACATTAGAGGCACTCGACTCATAGCCTTGATCATCTATCCATCGTTCCATTGGCCTAACAATTTGATTGCGCATTGGTTGTTGACTCGCAAGAACAACATTAGGGTTTGAAACTTGGTCTCCAACATTTGATGGAGCCAATTGACTAGCCATAGGCATAGTCACACTGGGAGGAGCTGGCAGCAAAGGTACATTTTGAACCATGCTTCCTCTCCCATTAGGGTTGTTCATAGGCATCCCTTGACTTCCATTTATCAATGGTAGATTGCCTCCAGGTACTAAACCTGCATTAAGATTTATTCAAGAGGAGTAGGCCGTTTGTAATCGTGACTCTACTCCTTTTTCCCACGTGATGGTGGTGTCTATATCAGCCAAAGCCACACTACTCAATTGTATTTGAATATTGAAATCCAATACATGCAAGAAGTATTGCAATTGGGCACCCGACGGAATAGGAATGTAAGTTTGTAACTTACGAAATACTTCCTTAAGCTTCTTAGCATAGGCTTTCATATTCTCATGGGGATCTTGGCGTGTTACATTCAAAACACGCAACCAGTATTGGCCACCTCTTTCAGGGGCATATTCTCCTTGAAAAGCTGCGTAAAATTGGTTGATTGTGGTTATGGTTCTAGTCTCTATGCTATGATACCAAACTGTAGCCCTTCCTTTTAATGTCATGTTTAAAAACATCATAAGATGTCCCTCATCTTGGATGCGGTAATTAAACATTAATCTTTGGAATTCACAAATGTGAAACTCCGCATCTTCTTTAGCTAACCCATTAAAAATGGGCAAAGGCACTCCTAAAGCTGGTATATCTGGTGTCCCTGCAGGAATTGCAATGGGTTGTGCCATGACGACAATCGGATTAACAATAGGAGTTTGAATTGATAGACTCACACCCCCACTTGAAGGGGTTTGCCTTAGTGGAAGAGAGGAAGAGCTTGCACTTCCTCCTGCACCTAAAGGACTATGTGCGGTAGTTGGGTTACTAAGACCACTGCCTCTTATGCATATCGGGCTACTCCTTTGAGGAGAATAACGACTTACAATCTCCAATAGCCGTCTAGCCCTCTCAGCACGTTCTGCTTTTTGTATTTCAACTTGATGGTCCTTGTCAGAGGACATAAACCAACTTTTTTGTCCCTAAAAACCCTAGATTCGAGAACCACCACTTGTTGGTGGTTCTCGGCAAACGCACCACTGATGGGACCTAAAATGGGATGGCACTGGCTATAGCACTAGCCGGACCTCATGCTCATAGCAGACAAACATACCCTCACGACCTCGTGGACCAAGAGCGTCAATCTACTGCTAAAGGACAAATTGTCCTAACGTCTAATCTATGCGTTTATAGTTTTATAGTTTTGTAGTCCAACGTTTCCCTTTTTTTAAACTCCACAGAGGGAGAACCCATATATATTGGCAATAAATACTACGATAATCACATACATGGGAGCCAACCTCTCGATGGAAACACCACGGCCTCACTGTAGCTCTCCTACATCGCAGGGATTGGCCCCTTGATGCGCTGCTCAACATATAAAGCAAAGGAACAAACTCCACTCTTTCATTTGGAATCTAGGAGATACCATGTTTCCTCACCAAATAATCCCCCAAGAAACAAATGTCTATCATATGGCTTAGGATGCCTTTCCACACTCGAGCATGAGTCATTGTCATTGAAAACAAGTGCTATGCATCCAAGTTTTACATTCCGATACCATGATCGTCATGCACACGCAAAAGTGAATGATTCTAGAGTGCTCAAATATAATTTTAAATCAGACACATGTGGTGCACAACTAGGCTTTCAATGCTTATTCCCTAACCCGTTGCGATGATGCAAGGATAACACCTAGATAATACTCGTGCTACTATCCTCTTAATTAACATACCACGAACTCTATGTCATGAAATGCATCAGAAAATCAGCAACAATCAGCATGCAAATCACACCATTCAAACATCCCAACCCCCCTACGTTTAGATATTGCTTTCGTTGCATAGGTGTAGAGGTTCATTTTGTCATGGTTTAATGTATAAAAAGCAATAAATCACAAACTTTAACAAGGAGATAGGGAAAACTGAGGCTTTACCACTACCAATAATCACAAAATTTAACAAGGAGATAGGGCAAACCTCATGCTTTACCACTACCACACATCCACAAACAATCATTATATTTTTCCTTATTTTTCCAAGACGTATTTCTATTTTTCCCCTTATTTTTTCCATTTTCTTGATTTATTTGGTAATAAAATATAGCATTTTCTGATTTTTCTTGTTCCAATCACTTCAGCATACTAACATCAATTTATCTTCCATTTTCTCCCCATGGGAACATATTTCACCCACTCGAAACTGAAAAACTAGCATTTTACCACTAAAAAACCATATTTCAGGTTTACGGGAATTAAATAAAGCATGTAAATCATTGCAAAACCAACATTTTCTGATGAACATCATTTAATCATGGTGCAAATAGCACACAAACAAATTTTCATCCAATAAGAACATAATTATCATCATAAACTATAAAAAATCCTTCATTTTCTTCATAAAAATAGTCATACCGTGTTTTTACGTAACTCGAGACGCCTTGAATGCATGCATTACCAGCAGAGGAGCCTCCATTGCTCTCAATCCAATGTTGCACTTCAATCCTCAGAATCTCCATCAATCTCCATCACCACTTTCGTCATTCTTCCACCCGGATTCCTTCTTCAAGAGAGTACACATGAACAACCCATAGAGACGAGAGAGAGGGAGGAGAGAGAAAGACTAGATTCTGTTCACTTCATCCAGACCACCATTCCTCGCGCGATGATTGGTGATATCATAAGCCAAGAGGGAGAAGTTGGCCCCCAATCTCTGTTCCATGGGGTGCATTCAGCTTGACAATCATCATGTGGGAGTAGGCGCATTTTTCGACCATTGTCTGCTCACACTTCTTCATGCCATGCTCTCCAGGATTTGAACAAAAAATTTGGGGGGGTTAAAATTCCAAAGGGCACCCCCCCTTTGGTCCAAATTGTGGCCACCATTTCAAATCTTGCCCATCTTGTGGTCCGTTCCTCGTCCAGACTTCGATTCGAGCTCTGAGAAATCCTGCGCGTCCGGCTTGTCATCCCGCACTGACTAGCAGCTCGTGGCATCCCGCACGACAATTGAAAAAATTACCAAAAATCCACAAGTGTTGCCCGGGCGTCTTTTGAAAGTTGTCTTTCACTTGGTGCTTAAAATCGTCCTAGCTGCAGCCCCGCCGCCTTTGATGTTAAATCTTTTTCCCCTAAATTTCAGATTTTTTGGCAAATTTTAAGCACATCATGGGCTCAAAAATCCACTCTCATTGGTGACCATGGGATAGGGCAACTCAGCTCGTTAAATCCCACAACAGATTTGCACAAAACAACCGAAGGAAGCATCAAGCTGATACAAAAGAGCTATACATACTAAAACACAGCACAATGCTCACCCTACCCCTTGACAAAACCAAGGCATGAAATCCACAAGAGTAGGCCTAGCATAATCTGATTGAACGTCTAAAGCTAGTCACTAACCGACTGCTCCAACACGGCCAAACTAAAAAGAACTATCAAAGAGGTCGCCCTAAGTGGTGGCAAAATTGAGGCACATCCCGGGCTCAAAACTCCTCTCTCAGTGCATAAGAGACTACACTAATCGACTGGTGCTATATCTTTGCCAGCTATAGGTAGGTGTAACAAACTAAATATAATAAGTGATAAGTTAGTGGCCATGTGAGTATCATAATGACCACCGACGTGCAAAGTGTAGATGTGGGGAACCATCTAGCCAGACGGTCCATCATCAATGTCCGCACATGTTGAGCTTGTCATCTCAACAATGTATAGAAGGAAGTCTTGCTTGGAAGATCATTCAAGTGGAGAACCAAATATAAATTGTGACTATGGTGTGAATTTGATATATTGACCCTACCAAGCATCCAAATAATGGTGCTTTCAACAAAGGCAACCTTTCCAATTGTCAAGAGAAGGGCAAGAAACCTAACTCTAGGCCAAAAGAAAGGCCTAGTGAGCACAACAAATAAGTTCTTAGAGATGTATTAAGGGAACAAGAGGTAGGAACCCCATTCGACTAGAATTGGAAGCTAAAAATATCTTAAAGATTTCTTGAAAAGGACCACCACACAATAGGAAACAAAGATTTCGATCATACCACCACAAACATTGATGGAGAGTTAACATAATGCCATGATGGGTCCTCAAAACATTAGGGTACCATATGGAAAATTAATGGATTTGGTGGCATAAAAACCACCCATGCCACCATCTCCATTGACCACAACCCAAGTCTCACACAAAGCAAAGAAATGAAGAACAAGGCCAAACCATATATCAAAGTCTTACTCAAAATACAAAGGGGAATGAGTAAGTTAGGCCCATTGTCACTTGGAGCCAATAATCTAAGAAAATTGATAGCCTATATGTACATAAGGTTGGATAGCATATGCAACTATCACACCAACATCGTCAATCAAATAATCTATATTACATGTACCTTTAGTCAACACATTATCTGCATGCAGGTCTTTACCTTATCTTGATTATTGTCAATATATCATCTGCATTCTTAGACAATATAAACACCAAACACAAAAGCACTGCCAATCAAGGTATCTACATCTTTGGCACCCCGACAATGTATGTACAATAATATGAAATTTTTGGCTTTTAGTAAGGTATGCATAAACAAAGAAGGAACCAACATGAGCATCCCAATAATAAAAGTACACATATGAGCAATTAAATTTACCTTTTGGATTTTATTAGCCTTGATTAGCCTCTTGGGTTAGGTCAATGCTAGATTTTGATTCATCTATCATGTAGGGGGGGGGGGTGGTACATACCTTAGATGTAGGGGTGGGACATCTCATTGCATCCACCCTAGTGTGGGTGGCCTTGAATTTCTTTGTCCTAATAGTAGCTTTCTTGGATGTATCAATTGTAGCAAGTAGGGCATCACTTGCACCCTCAATCTCTTCAAGCTTGGGGAATGAGGCATGAGGCAACAATGTTGGCATGGTGTTCAAAGGAAATTCACGTGTTATTGCTAGCATGGAGAGTGCCTCATCCTCACATACACCAAACACCTTCTCCACATAGTGGGGGAAGACAAACTTTGTTATGTTGGTAAATATCTTAGCAATGCTAGATAAATTTCCCTCCACATCCTCATTCTCATCCAACTAGTCTTGATCTCTAGAGCAAACTTGGGGTACTCTTTGAAGGGAGGATATCTCAAAGGGTCCCTTTCTCTCACTAGTACCAATGGCCTCCATGGATAAGCCCTTGAGGGGGGCAAGGACTGTGGTAAGC
This sequence comes from Lygodium microphyllum, assembly GCF_053477565.2. Lineage (NCBI taxonomy): Eukaryota > Viridiplantae > Streptophyta > Polypodiopsida > Schizaeales > Lygodiaceae > Lygodium > Lygodium microphyllum. The sequence continues at coordinate 1,052,569 of NW_028229517.1, forward strand.
TCTTTTGCTTGCAACCTCCTCAGCTTGTGCTATGTTTAGCGGATCTCGCTTAGGGTCTAGGGTATCTTTCAAAAAGCCAACAATGTGATCCTCCTCTTGGACCTTGATAGTAGTGAGATATTCTTTCTCATTAAGGAGGAGGCCAAATATGACTATCCATGAGAGGAATTGGCAACCAAATGCATCAATCGCAAGTGCCTTTGCCTCTCAAATGGTAAGTTTTTGGTAAAAGGTAGGATTTAGGTTCTTCATGAACCTATAAGGCCACTTTTCGAAGATTGCATTTGCATTAATATACTGTAGGAAATCAATAGGGATCCAATCCTCTTAGGATCCCTAAAAAATAACTATATACTCTTGAAAGTGGGTGTTCATGTATTCGACATGACCTTTGGGATTGGCCCCATGCCAATGTATTGTATCATAGAAAGATATGTGAGAGTTAAAAATTTGGAATATATCTTCATGACCTTTTAGTTCTATCCTCACAAAAAAAGCCATGAAGTTGCTTAACATGCCCGCATACTATGTAAGGGAAGGGATTGAGCATAGGGGTCTCGAGGTGAAAGGGAGGCAAAAGGCAAACTGTGAAAAATAAGGATGAGATACTCGTAGACTTATATATATATATATGGTTTGAGATAGGATCGTTAAAAAAAATAAAAATGTGATCATTAAAAAACTAAAATCTAGAAAAGATGGATATTTACAAACAAAATAAACATTTTTATGATAAAAAAATCACAATATATCATTCTTCAATTTCAATTTTATAATCAAATTGTACATGGATCTCAACTCCATGCAAAGCCATACATACATTAGGGTCTTCTTTATTCTTTTTCTCACCTTAAAAAAATCAAAACTATTATGCAAGCATCAAAATATAGTAGTTTTTAGAAAAACTCAAATAGATGCTTTGCTATGTCTAACTTGAAAGCTAAAACGATCAATATCCACACTCACCATCAGAGTTAGATATCACACACATTTAATAAGCTCCAATACTTGTTCACTGACTTTCTCTACCAGTCTTTTTGGTAAATGAATCTTAATGTCAAAGAGGGTTCCCCCCATATTTTTTGGATTCTATAGGTATCCAATTGCATGCTTTTTTCATCTAACATTGATAATGGAAGCACATATATAGTGAGGAATGCGCAATCAAGTATTGAAATGTATGCTACTGCTAGGCACCATGTATGAGTACACATCATCTTTATACACACTATCCGCCTTATCCCAACCTTTTGTAAAAACAGATACAAAGAATGCTTGACCTATACCTTTGCAAATGGATATATAAGGACAATGATGTGGATTAGTAACCTTGAAAATATGCATGAAAACATGAATTTGCACAAGCCAAGAAAGGCCCACAAATCTTGAAGCTTTGAATAACTCCATGGAGCTATGAATATCATTTAACATATTTGTTATAACAACTAGATCAACCATCAATTAGGGATGGACTACTTGATTGAAATGGTAGGTAAAGAAGATGTTCAAGAGTACCATATGGAGTCAAAAATGTAGCACCATATGTTTATACTTGTTTAAGAAAAAAATAAAAGTTGAGAAGGCTTTGTGAAGAGTTCCTAGGCATCAAGTTTTTGCTTATATGAACATAGAGAGCTTCACACATTTTAGCTAGACTCCTCAAGGATGATTTCTATATTAAATTTGATGGACAAATATCTATAAGAAGAGAATATACATACAAGGGATTGAAATTTATGATTGCAAAGAAACTAAACCAAGAAAAGATGTATTATAATCAAGACTTAAAATTATATGGGAATATGTGATGTGTATCATTGGGTGTAAGCTTCAAACCTTTTTGTAATTTAAACATGTTTTACTATTGTACCTAGTGAAAGGGAAGTGGAACTTAGGAGGAAGAAGCTTGGTGGTGAGAGCTATGGTGGATGGAGAGCAAGAGCAAGGGAGAGAGTGAAACTCAAAGTGGGAACTCCAACAACCACAATGTGTCACCAGGCCTTCCTTTATTCAAACTGTCACTAAAAGAATAAAGAATAAGTGATCATGACAGTCGCCTGCCACTTGCAATGTGCAGTGGCGGATATTGTTAGTGTAGTAAAGTGTAGTAATACACGGGCGGCTAGGCAGAGGTGCATTTACCCCCAACAACCTCCCACTTAAAGGTGAATCTACCCCTGTGAGAGAGAAAAGAAAAGAAAAGACAGTACAACATGTACATATGTACAACATGATGAGGAAAAAGACTGCATCTCATCCAATGCCCATCAATCTCCTGAGGAAGGCAAAGTTCTCTTGTATTGAGGCTCTTCGTGAGCAAGTCTGCAATATTCTACTTAGTCAAAATCTTGACAAGGTCAACAAACCTGTCCTCAATGACCTCGCAAATGAAGTGATACCTCACCTCAATATGTTTTATCTTTACATGGAAGATTGAATTCTTGGCCAATTGAATGGCACTCATAGAATCCGAATGTAGTGTAAGCATAGCATCTGTCATACCAAGGTCAGCAATCAAACAGCCTAACCAGATAGCCCCCTTGCAAGCCTTTGTGGCTGCAAAATATACTCGGCCTCTATAGTATAAAGGTCCATAAACTTTTGTGCCCTAGACATCCAAGAGATAGCCCCTCCAGCATAAGTGAACATATAGCCAGAAGTGGACTTCCTTCTATCTGCATGTCCTGCATAATTAGAGTCAGTGTACCCCATGACTCCTGTATCCTGGGTGCCATAGCAAAGACACATATTTGTTGCGCCCTTCAGGTACCTCATGATACCCTTCACGGCATCCCAATGTTTCTTGCCAGGTGTAGCTATATAATGTGCCACAACCCCAACTGCAAAAGCAATATCTGGACGGGTGTCTATCATGGCATACATAAGACTGCCACTGATGAATAGGGAATCTTGGCCATCTGGACCCTCTACTCACTTGTCTGTGAACAATTGGCTTGTGAAACCTTCACATGAGAAGCTAATGGATAGCCAATAGGCTTAACATCCTGCATGTAGAAGCACTCCATGACTTTATGAGTGTACTCCTTCTGTGACAAATAGAGTAGTCCTTGAGATCTATCGCACATAATGCGCTTACCAAGTATATGAGAGGCATGTCCTAGATCTTTCATCTCAAAGCTCTTCTTGAGCTGAGCCTTAAGAGCATCTAGCTCCTCATGTGCCGTCCCTGCTAAAAGCATGTTATCCACATAGAGTACCAAAATCAGTAAAGAACTGTCACGAGCTTTCTTTGTGTACAAGCACTGATCCATAGCACAGTGGCTATAGCCCTGTGACTGCATGAATGCATAAAACTTATGGCATCATTTCGTAGGTGCCTGCTTCAAGCCATATAGACTCTTTTTTAGTTTGTATACTAGATGCTCCTTGCCAGGGTCTACAAAGCCCTTAGGCTACTCCATGTAAATCTCATCATGCAAGTCCGCATGTAAAAAAGCCATGTTGACATCCATCTAGTACAAGTCCAGGTCAAGTTGTGCAACCAAGGCCAAGACTAAGCATAGGGTGGTCATCTTGACCACAGGAGAAAAGACTTCATCAAAGTCAACACCATGCTCTTGCTTAAAACCCTTAGCAACCAATCGAGCCTTGTATGCCGGCTTGGGGTGTCTAGGGGTACTTTTTAGCTTGTACACCCACTTGCATGGCAAAGCCTTCTTACCTCGAGGCAAGGAAACCAAATCCCAAGTCTGATTCTTATGCAACGAGTAAAGCTCAGACTGCATAGCCCTCTCCCAAGAGTGACAGTCACATGTGTGCATAGCCTCATCATAAGTGAGAGGCTCTCCTGCATCTATAACCAGTATATAATCCATAGAGGGTGCAAAATAGTCAGGAGGTCATCTATCTCTAGTAGAATGCCTCAACTCAAGCTCCGTTGCCTGATCGATATCCTATCGAACATCATCATGTCTAATATCCGAGCCATGAGCATCAAGTGATGTTGCACACTGTCTAGCTCGCCATGGAGTGGGCTGAATGGGAGCAAGTGACTCCTTCTAAAAGATAACTTTGCATACCTCAACCACTTTCTCAGGCTGCATACGCATTTTGTCCTCATGAAAGATGACATCATGGCTGCGGATCACTTTCCACGCTTGCGGATCCCATAGATGGTAACCCGTCTCTCCTACATCTCCATAGCCAATGAAAATGCATTTGACACTTTTAGGATCTAGCTTATTGCGTTTATACTTGGGCACATGGCAGAATTCCTCACATCCAAAGACACACAAATGATCATAAGAAAGGGGCTTACCTCCCCATACCTCCTCTGCAACCTAAAAGTCAATGCCACTGCTAGGCAACCTGTTAATGAGATGCACTGTAGTAGTAACTGCCTCATCCCAAAAGTGCTGCAGTAAGCTAGCCTGGCTAAGCATGCTACACACCCTTTCTTGAATGGTCCTATTCATGTGTTCATCCATACCATTCTAGGGTGGGATGTAAGGGGTGGTCAACTCACGCTTAATACCCTGCTCATCACAAAACTGCTCAAAAGCGCATGATACGTACTCACCCCCATTATCTGACCTTAGGCATTTTAGCATTTTTCTAGACTGGTTCTTTACTAATGCAAGCCAACGTTGAAATGTGTCTAAAACATCAAATTTTGTCTTTATGGGATAAGCCCAAACCTTTTGTGAGTAATCATCTATGAAAGTAACAAAGTACTTTGCCCCATTGAGTGATTGACAGGGCATGGGCCCACATACATCTGAGTGCACAAGAGCCAAGGGCTCACCCATGTGTTTCTTACCAGACTTTTTATGCGTATTTCTAGTTTGCCTGCCATACAAACAATGATCACAAGAATCAAAATGCACAGAGTCAAAAGGTGGAAGATACTACAAAGCACTGAGCATTTTCATTCCTTTAAGGGGCATATGCCCCAAACGAGCATGCCAGAGGGATACATGGGGGATAGAACCCACAAACAAAACATGATCCAAGGTAGCTCTAGATACAAGTAAGGGATAGAGGCTGCTAGACTTGGCACCTCTTGCAAGCACAAGCCTGCCATGAGTAATCTTCCATGTAGAGTCTCCAAAAGACACAAAATACCCTCCATTATCAAGCTGTTTAGCTGACATAAGGCTGTGAGTCAACGTAGGTACATGGCATACATCATGCAAAATAAAAGAATTGCCAGAAGGAAACTGGAACCTAACATCTTCAATGCCCACAATGTTAAGATACCTGTCATTACCAAGACACATAGAACTAGAGATGGTACGATAGGTGTAAAACCATTCTCAACAAGGTGTCACATGAAATGACGCACCCGAATCCAAGAGCCAGCACTATGCATACATAGAATGTATCTTAGAAGCCTATAAGGCATCGCATGAAGAAGCTGCAAGTATGTAATTGTCATTTGAATCAGTGGCTTGCATGACATTAACCTCTTCTATCTTCACACTGGACTTTGCATGTACAATATTGCGCTCAGAAGACTTTTCATGCACTTTCTCTTTTCCCTTTTCCTTGCACTTATCATTGCGCATATTATGGCACTGTGGCCTAATATGTCATGCTTTTCCACAATAGTGTCAGGTAAGTTCAGACTTCCGTCCATGGGACTTACTGCGACCACGTGACTTGGACCTAGACTTCTAAGAGTCCTTACCCTTATGATCATTATCGTGCTTGCCATGTCTACCACCTCTAACAGTCAATGCATGTGAAGAGTGGGAAGCATCATTGTTTTTCCTATTGATTTTCTCAGTCAATAAAGCACTCTCAACATCTTTGATTTTCAGCCCATCAAGCTTGTTCATGCATATGGTAGTATGGAAGACATCCCATGATTCAGGCAAGGTGCCAAGCAACAGAAACAATGGGTGCAAGTTGTCTTTGAACTCAATACCCTGTGACAACAGATTCTTCATGATAGCATGAAACTAACTAAAATGAGATAATAGGGATTTTCCCTCCTTCATGCGAAGGTCCATTAACTAGTTCAGTCAATACATCTGTGATGCAGGACTCTACTGCACATAAAGCTCCTGAATCTTCTCCCATAAATCCCATGCACTTTGATTTTCATCTTCAACAACAGTATGATGGACCTCTTCTGAGAGTGACAAGATAATGGTAGACTTGCATAGTTCATCAAATTCCATCCAAACATCATCATCCATATCCTCGGGTTTAACATCCTTGAAATACAAGGGTTTAAGCTACAACTTGTGCACCAAAACTGGCCATATTTGGGACTTCCAATACCCATAGTTGGTACCATCCAACTTGGCAATGTTAAAGAGAGCTATGCCTTTCAGATGACCAGCCATATTGTCCCAAAGCAAAGCAAAAAAACAAAATTGCAGGTTGTTGTAATGAGTAGAAAATGCACTAAAACCACTACCAAAACTGACTGAAAGAGTGGATATCACCAAGAGAAGCACCTATCCACCAAATATGACCAAGATAACATCAAATAGTAAGCATTACCCTCATAGAAGTGCTCAAAATCTGCAGATTCAGCTTGCTAGAATAAATGACAATAGTATGTAAAACTATCCCAAAGTGAAGCAATCACTAATACATATGCACTATAACTACCAGGTAGCAAGATACATCCAACAGTGAGTGCCAAGGGGAAAGAAGGTACCAAGAAATGTCAAATCAATAACCTATCAAGCAAGAGACATCTCATAGGTCTAGAAGTCATGCATGTAATGGGTCTTGGGGTAAGAGAAGAGACCAAGCACAAGCACAACTGATAGAGTAAGAAGCTCAATGCATAACCATCTGAGATGCATACAAAATTGACAAACCTATGACAAAGATAGGTGCCTGCCCCAATAGGTGTATCAAATCAGCCCACTACAGACTAACTGCAGAAATAAAGCTCTCAAGAGAGCAAATGCATGTAACTGTCCCACAAGCTCAAGCTCAAGTGTAAGTAAAACTGTGTGTACATCCAAATATACCAAGAGGCTCCCATTGGAAGTAAAGTGAGTTTCCAATAGAGCAAGAAATGATCTAATACATGGAGTACATAGCATCAGACATGCCAAATCCTAGTAGGGTACATCTGGAGCATAAATCCCAAGCTATCTCAGATCCGTAAAGCATAAGCCTAAAAGCATTCAAAGAGCATGTAACTGACAACCAAATGTAATGCCTAGTAGGTCCAAAATGATCAAATACATCTAAAGACAAAGCTTTGAGTAACTGCCAAGCATGGGCAACCCAACTGGCATCCATATCTGACCAAAGCATAAATGCAAGCGGCCTAAATGTCAAGTAGTGACAATAGGCATAAACCGGTCCAAAGCACTGAATCCAAACACTAGTGAATGATGACCAAGGCAGAGCCTATTCCAAGTTCAAATGCATTCTGGAACAAAAAAGAAGAATTTGACAATCTCCAAATACATCCGTGTGATCATTCAATCCTCCAGTAAGCACCCCAGATCCAAGAACTAATGCATAGACCAAGTAAATGGGCTTCAGCCCACTGTATTACAGTAGCATATTCACTGTTAAATGAAGCTCAAGTAGTATCCAAATATACTCCAAATCACTCCCAAATCATAGACATAGCATCTCATAACATTGGGGCATCACCGGGCATCAATAGGCATCAAACGAGAAATGCCAAGAAGCATCAAACAGTAAATGTCAAGTGCTACCATGTTTTGATAGTCATGGGACTGTGTATACAGCAATGAATAAAGGGGGAAGCACTTGAACTGATGACCGAGAGCCAAGAGCTAATGCCGAGGAGTCCAACAATGATCAAGAAGGTTGCCAAGAGTGCTAAGAAGCCAGGGAAGAAGTAGAAAATGTCAGGAACAGATCAGCCTAGCCCCCTAAAAATGTGCTGCATTTTGCGCTGGCTGTTCTTGGGGGTCGGGGGGTCTTCAACAGTGCTCAAGAGCACTTGGCAATGTCAAGGGGGCTCTGATGCAGCCTTGGAAGGTGCCAATGGAAGTCTGAAACCTTGGGGAGGAGGCGAGAGATCAAAACATACTTGCAAATGAAGGTGCCATGGCTGCCATTGAAGCTCAAGTTGAATGCCTTGTGGGGCCCACCTAGAATGCAATCAATGTGGTCAAAGGTAAAATTTTTTGAATGCCTTATGGGGCCCACCTAGTATGGATGCCATCTGGTCAAAGGTAAAAGTTTTTTGGGGGGGGACTGGGGGGAGGGAGACTAAAGTGGAGTAGAGGGATAAGCCTAGTTGTGATGGGCCCAAGGGGAAGAAGGGAGTGGATAAAATAGGCACACCACCCCCTTTCCCATTCATCCATCTCAAATCTCTTGTCATTATAGGAGAGCCATTAACTCTCAAGCTAAAGGGACCTTTTTTAGTCCATATTTTCCCTAATGTTCTAACCCCTATTCCTGCTATGAAGTAAGACTCAGAGATGATTCAGAGCATGAATGAATAAATTACAGTTTTATGAAGTGTTTGTCATATGTTAAAGGTCGTGGTAATGAATATTTTTTAATGGAATAATAGAAAGTAATTTTTAAATATTCCAATAGTGTGGTAGCATGCCCTACCTAATTAGGAAGCTTTAAAAAATCCCATCGAGAAAACTAGGAGGCTTTAGTCTTGAAAATTGAGCCCTTATGGTTGGAAGGACCTGATAAGTTGGCTAGCTTTTCTAAATACTAGATAAAGCTGATAATACGTGGCACCCCCTCCAAAACCTGCGGTCCTTCCCAAATTCAATCGGATAATTACTAGACTCAAAATTGTTTTAGGGGGACCAATGTGACACTATCTTATGGGTAGACATTTTGATGCTCTACTTTCCCTCATTTCTCACTCTCATTGAAGAAAGTGTGGTATTATCCCTACTTTTACCTTTGACTGGTTGTAAAGTGAGCTTTCTTAGATGGATGTTAGACTACTATCAGAGGTGAACTATCCATGCTTCCCATGTGAAGTAGAAAACAATATTCCCATGCTCACCTATTAAAGGAGGCATCTCACATAGATGATCCAAATTGAGTGGCCAATAGGGTAACTCGTAGAAGTAGGTGGCAATATTAGCAAGTAGGATAGGGCCCCCAAGTAGGCTTGCAACATGTAATTTTTCCTCAAGGAGGACTTTGTTTAAGAGAGTGTTTTTTCCACTCCAATGGATAGTGAAGGTTGCATGGAAGTAGAATTGTTGTAACAAAGATGTCATTACAGTGGGGTGTGGGATCCCTCGCTCAACTTCCAAGACCCATAGACCACTTATTGTTTCAAGAATTCCAAGCAGAGCACTAATGGATACCTCTCACATAGCTGATGCACCATCCATTTCTACAGGTGTAGTGAGCTTACCTCCATGCCCGATCGAGTTATCTCCTCTCTCAAGCACTCTGATAGCTCCACGATCCAAGTGCAAGCTTCAAGCAAGCTCCATCCTCAAGCTCCATGCTCCAAGCTCCATTTCTACGAGAAAGAGAAGAGAAGAGAAGAGAAGAGAAGAGAAGAGAAGAGAAGTGAAGAGAAGAGAAGAGAAGAGAAGAGAAGATAAGATAAGATAAGATAAGATAAGATAAGATAAGATAAGATAAGATAAGATGGAGAGCTTCTCCTCCTTGGTCCCTCACCCTCACACACTCACTCCCTCACACTCTCACACTCCCTCTCTCAAGCACAAGCTCAAGCAAGCAAGCAAGCAAGCAAGAAGAAGAAGAAGAAGAAGAAGAAGAAGAAGAAGAAGAAGAAGAAGAAGAAGAAGAAGAGGAGGAGGAGGAGATCCACTTTTGGCCACACACAAGAATGAGCTTCTCATTCACTTTTCAACTTTAGATACAAAACCCTAAATCCCTTTTGGGTGGTCATCCCCTTATTCCCATTTTTTACATGGCCAGCCCTTTTTCCCATTGTCCTCCTATCTTCGTAGCTTCCTTATACCTTTACAAATTGCACGGTTGAGAGCCCGGCACTGTTAAAATAAATCATGGTGTGCTCTACGCCTTTTTTACAAAAGTATTGACTTGCGTTTTTTCTCGTGCACCTTTCTCCTTGATTTATGATTTTTCTGCACTTCTTATGTTTCCAATTTCTTCTTGGTGTGCCTTCATCTTCTGTTTCACTTTTGCCTTGGCCTTGTCTTCTGCTTTAGATTTTCTGGATTTTCCACCTTGTTTGTTTGAGGGTTAACATTATCCCCCTTCTAGACGAGTGCCAGTCCCATGGCACCATCGTCATAGGTAGTAGGATTTGGCATGCACTGAAGATGTGGGTGGAAGGGAAAACTATGTTTTGCCATGGAGGAGTTTTTCTGGTGGGGCGGATGAAGGTCATTTGGGGCATGTGGTTGGTGGTTGGATGGTGGTAGGGTTGGTGAAGATGGTGATAGGGCTAGTTGTTGTTGGGAGTTGTCCTCTTGGGTTGCCATAGGTGTTGGTGTTTTGGATATTTTGCGGCCAAAGATTCTTAGTGGGCTTGCATGATGATAAAGGATAAGAATTAAGAGTTAAGTGTTGATGAAGGGTGAACGACACTTTCGTTGGAGTCTTCAATACCTGCAATTGAAAACCTCTCATATGTGGTCTCTCCCTAGGGGTAGTGCTAGTCTTCTTATCATGCACAAGACATAATTTGATTATTTTGGGAGATAGGTCGAACTCTAAGAAAGCTGAGAGTATTGTTCGACACTTGAGGATCCAAACTGTGTATATACTTTGCTGCAGATATAATGTGAGTGCTCGTGCATACTTAGATATTACGTAGTTAGAAGACCATGGGTCTAGTTTCTCATAACAACATGTGGATGAAACAAAGTTGTCCATGTTGAGGAGAAGTACACAAGAAGGTGTATGAGACATCCTTTGCATTGTGACAACACGATGTAGCATAATTGAACACATTGACACCGAAATTTTGGTAGAGCTAGTAGCTAGTGGTCTTACTTGACAAGTACAGTGTACTTTTCATGGCCATTCATGCGGTGCTTACCACGATTGATTGCAATGATACTAAGGTGGAGTGCAAAAAGGAATAGTGCAATTAGGTCAGGGTGATAGGTCTAACCATAGGGGAGACAAGATCCCTAGGTATGTCCTGCCCTTGACGTGCCCTGAACAATTGTGGGGGATGTGTAGAGGGCTAGGGGACTAGGGATGGAGCTAGCCAACCAAGGTTACTAGGCGTACCTAATTTGAGGACCCCTAGATGTCATGCTGTGATTGTGAGTACCTTTTTTCTTTTCTTTTATTTTCTTTATTATTTCTTCTCTTTTTTTCTTTAAATTTTTTTAAAAAGACTTGCATGAGTACAACCACTGCAATACGTTGAGGCTATCAACCTTTCAATGGGTTGGGAAATGTTGAGATTCGAAGGCTCAAGAAAAGGATATTATAGCGATGATTGTGCCCTAGCCTCATTTCTTGAGAAACAGTTGTTGGGAGATACACTGGAGATTTTGCACACTTCTTTGTAACATGCGATGTTGGTACAATTGGGGTAATGCCGTGAGTGCCAGGTGTAGAGTTTGACCCAGAAAGAGAGAGTGGCCACCACTGATCATGCTTTGGGCCATGCGATGTGGGCGATCCGGAAAGGGTGATTTTTGCTTTCGGTGGTGAGGCTTTGTCATGGCTCTTTGTGAGGTTGGTGGCCTTGCATTGACTTGGGCATTGAACACTTTCATACAAAGACCTGTGCTGTCCTACATCCACTTGACACTTTGTGAGAGTATATGCAAGTCACATGCATCAATTATAATGAACATATGCAACATAAAATGATATAACTTTATCAAAATCCTATGTTGTTGACTACGAAGCATATCATCGGCGCTTGTTAAAGACGTGACATGTATTAGTAGTAGGTAAGGGAGGTTTGTACAATTGGGGAGCCTACCCCTTTAACCACCTAAGGGAAAAAAGTTATGGAAAGATGGCCTTTGTTAAGTAACTTATACAACATAGGGGCTATTCTATTTGTATGAGGCGAGGTGAGTTCGGGTGGTCGGGCGATTGGGACTGTGCTGGTAAGGGGCTCCCATCAGGCCGGAGTAGGGAAGATATCGATTGGGACCCAAATGGTATAATCCCTGGCCTCAGATATTTCAAGAGTGCTTTTAAATAATTCATCAAATTCCCTCTTGTTTCTAGCTGCCTTCTCCTCTTTCGTGCACCTTGTGCCCGAGCGTCTGGTGAGGGCCTGCACAGCCAGTGTCGCTACACCCTGGGTGCTCCCTTGAGCCTTCGTCCTCTTGGCTTGGGGAGCTTTCGGCTTGCATCCTGGGTAGTGTTGCTTAGGGCCTCTTTTCAACACATACCTCTTTAGAGTAGGCATGTAGCATTTTGGTAGAGGTGCTAGTGTATTATGCTCCCTTCGATGGCGGAGAGATTCCTTGCAGGCCAGCTGCACTATGTGCTCCATGACGAGTATTGTGGGGGAACCTACAAAGTGTGAACCAAGGTTTAGTTCTTGAGGCAGGATAGAATTATTTGCATGAAAGGGATTAAATAGTGGATTATTAAGCGCATATGACGAGGGGTGTGGTGAGGCATTCAGTGTTTGTTGTAGAGGGATGACCCCATGATGATGTTCATTCTACCTGGACTGCGGGGTGTATTCCAACCAGTAGCAGATCTTTTCTCATGCCAAGTTGCACGGACTGGTTGTGATGGAATGGGGCACGGCTCAGAAGGATAGATAGAAAAACGGAGGAAAAGCGTGTAGAAAGGGATGGCATCCCGTCTACACCCTCAAAGGTGTTGGTCAGGCTACCCATGGTGGCAATGAGGGTTGCATGCCTTCCACATGGAGGAGGGAATGGCCACACAACTTCTAGACGTGTGGTGAGAGGAGGACCTGAGGAGCTTAGCCTGTCAAACCCAACTTTTCTCCCTACACTTGACTAACATTGCTTGTGTGTGTGTTGGTATTATCTATACACGGTTACAAAACTCATTGTTTATTTATGTACACATTTATGAATCCATGTCACTTCATGAGGATAAAAACTAGTTGTAGAACTCATGATTATATTGGAGTGTGGCACATGCATCCAGTACTCATGGCAACTTAATAACAATAGATATTTTGCAACATCGAGTAGCATGGTACCTTGTTTGAGCCTACTTGCAACATGTAGCTCCTCCTCAATGAGAACCTTATCAATTAGAGAGTTTTCTTGGCTAGCTTTGGCTAAGTCCATACCCTGAATGGAAGTCAGTACGTTGCCACATAGGTTGGGTCTCTTTGAGACCTCCATTTGGCCAATTGCTCCTATGAGATTGTCATAATCTAGGCTCCTAGTTCTGCCACTGTAATACGATTTTCAAACCAAAGTTTTTCAAATTGACTTCGACCCTCTGATTTTCACTTTAGTTGCTCTATCTCTAAGAGATTTGGTTGGCAGAGCATATCATTGAATGTCACAGTTAAGTGTAGTTTGTTGGCTTCCTCATCAAAGATGAGTCACATGCGCTCATGCAGGAGCCTGTCATAGTGCTCATCAAGACGTTCTTGGTCTTCCCAAGATAGGGAAAATGGTAAGTATTCTTCAAGCTGCTCCCTAGGGAATGTACCCATGTCTGCCAGGACATAGACACGTGCAAACACTTTGAGCTTGGCATCCAACTCAGTTAATCATTCTATGACACTTCTATGTTCAATGAGGGCTTTCTGGATTGTTATCTCATGCAAGGTTCTAGGAGTTTCCCTAGGCTTTAGCATGGCTTGGGATTTAGGCCTAGATGAGCAAGATTGGTTAACTCTAGGATTGCTTATGTCCTCAGGGTTTTCATGTTTCTCCTAAGGCTTTGTTTTTATTGCGTCATGGTTCTCCTTGGATGCAACTGGTATAGATTTGTCACCCTGTTGTGACAGTGTTGTATCCATTCTTGATTGGTCAATGCAAGTTCTATTGTCAGTGGATTGAGTGTTGCAAGCAATTGGCTGATGGTGATGGTTGCTTTGACTTATCAGAACACATGGGTGTTTCTGGGGTTTCAATACTCTTAGGGGAGATGGCAATGGGTTCCTTAGTGGGTGGACTCGATGCTTTATTCCCAAGTTCTTCCATGCTCTTGGTCTCAATCTTCTTGGCGCCCACAACCATTTGTAACTGTTGTTGTGTTCAATGTGTTCTCCTCTTGTTTGTGGGAAATGAGGGTGATTTTTTCAAAAACTCAGGACCATGAACTAGGTCAACCGTTGATGTGCTTGGTTGGGCCCTAGCACACTCTTTCTCTGGCGTGCTCTCATGGGACTTAGTTGTGACCTGCTAAACAGCCTTGCTAGGTTGATTGGTCAGATGTGCCATCTCCTCGCCCACATATTTGAGAGCTTTCTCCTCAAGAATAGGCTTTAGGTGCTTCGATAATGCTGGAGGTATCAAGGATGTTGATTGCGACACCTCTTCCACTGGTGAATGGCTAAAGATACATTCCGCAAGGGGCATTGTCAAGGCCAAAGGCTGTGATTGCTGTGATTCCTGATTGGAAGTAGTAACGGATAGTTCAATAGACTGACCATTATTGGTAGCCTACATGTCAAGTCCTTAAGAAAATTAGAAGTGGTAGTGTCTTTTGTTGCCCTTTGTGCATTCACTTGTGCAGATCAAGCATTAGTTGAGCTAGTCACAATGGATTGCACAAGCGTATCCTTAGGCTGAGAGCTAAGGGTGGTGTCATGTCCCACATCTTGGACATTTGGAAGCTTAGATGGTGACAGAGATTGGGATTGAGAAGTTGCACTTGACGATTGCTGTTGCGCTTCCTATGTGCATTTAAGGAAAGAGGGTGTAGGAGACTTGGGACTCTTAAGTGGTCCTGGCATTGGCTTGAAGATTTCCTTGTGGCTATTAGCCGACTCTGCCATTTTCTTTGTTGAGCAATTATTTTTATCATGAGCAACGTTGTGCCTCTGATGCTCATTATACTCTTGGAAAGTCAAAGGCTCCTTGGGAACTAATGGTTTTTGTGCACACTCAATGGTTAAATTTGATGTCTGCTTATTAAGCATACTAGGTTGAGGATCTACCTTTCGAATAGTCATGCTTAGTTTCTTGCCTCGAGACTTGGATTTTTGTTTGGATTTCCTCTAGCACTTCTTTGCTTTTGATGCAATCCAGCCTTGAGATAATAGAGAAGGTTTAGCAGGGGGTTTTGGTATCCAAATCCATTGGTTACCTACGTAATACCCTTGAGCAAGTAACAATGCTTTGGATATCCATTGCGGCATTGTGCTAGCTCTCCATCGATGCCTTTATCTGTGAGGCTTGGGCTTCTTTTGTGGTCTTCTATGATATTTGTAAGTCCAAAGCTTGTCCTTTGCATTGTCTCCTACCATCAAGCATGGCCTCGCTCACTAGTTCTCTCTATTTGATATGCACTTGTATCAACTCTTTCAACAAGTCCTTGCTCTCATTAGTAGGCTTGCCTGTTATGTTAGTACCTTCCTTGCATTTCCCTTGAGGTTCGATGAGGTCACCCTTGCTACATGTTGTGACTATCCTCACACCCGGTAGTGTCAAATGTATCATTTGTGCTACATAATCAGCCTCACACTTTGTCTCCCTTTTGAAGGGTTTTCCTAAGAGGGTTTCTTTTCCACAATTAGCACTATTTGGAGGAAGATGAAAGAGGATATGCAAGCTTTCTGTTTCAATAGTTACAAGGATTTTACACTTTCCTATAAGTGCTTGTGAGTGTCCCCCATAAGGACTAAGAGTTGCATTAGTCAGTGTGAGCTCTGGTTGGCCTAGTAGGGTCCATGCATGATAGGTCAAGATATTAAAATCAACTCCTTCATCAATGAGATCATCGACAGTGTGCTCTCTTTTCGCTATGAGTTTGACCCTAAGATAAGCAGGCAGTACTATGTCTTCATCTTCTGGGTCTTGACTTATAATTTTAAGCCTTCTGACAAATGCCCTTGAGTCCCCAACTACACGACTAGACGTGGACTCTCCACTAATGTCTTGGATCATCTGTGCAGTGCTATTCAAGGTGCATCTATCATTAGGATTGTCATATCTAGTCATCCTCACAATTGTAGCTTGATGTTGTTGCTTTCTGCTTTGACTAGATGCAATCTAAATGCAACACATATGTGTTTTTGCGGTGTATCCTTTCTGCCCTTATTGGGTAGATTGGCCCATTAAGGTTCAAGGGCCTCTATTTGTCTTTGTTTAGGTATGGGATTTTGGTTGCTCTTTTGGAAGTAAGAATCCATGCTTGTGTAGAGCCATTACTAAACCAGGATCTAATTTGAAGGACCTGTCACATGGCGCGTGTTTTCTCTCCAACCTACTTGGGGGAGGTGCGGAGGGGGCCGTTATGCTAAATACCATACGCAATTTGAAGGACCGTTCGTAGCAAAATTTTGAACTACTTGCTCTAGATTTCAGCCCAATGATATATCTATGATGTGCTTTCAGGTTAATGTGGTTTCTAGGTCAATTTCAAGGTCTACAAGTTAAAAATTTGACCAAATCCAAAATTTACCTAGTAGGTCCAAATTGCAAGGGCCAAATGCCTGATTCGGCCCCATCTGAGGGCCAAGGGCCGAGTTGGGTGAGCCGAATGCAAGCGATTCGAAGGGTGAATTTGGCCAGTCCAAGGGCCAAGTGGTGGGTGTTCGAGTCGAGTGGGCTGAGGGCCAAATACAAGGTAGCGGGCTGATGGTCAATTCTGGGACTTGGCCCAGAATCGCCGTCACTCGGATAGGCCAAGCGCGATGCATTTTTTGTTGGACTCCACAGAACTTGTCACGCTAAGTGATCAAGCCTTCCTACTGGTCAAGCACCTCTAGATCCAAGCTATTCATGCAAGGGAAGGTGTGGAATTACTTGTGGTGGGCAAAGAACTCCTTGATGGCAAGATTGAAGCAAGTCCATGCAATGAAGCTCTCTCTCCCTCTGTCCAACTCTCTTGAAACCCTGCAATACAAAATGTGGTCTTCCTTGCCACTCCTGACCCCTTATCACCCTGCCCAGGCCTATTGTACTCACCTTAGTCTTGCTCCCCTTACCAATATTTAACCTGAAATTTCATTTTTTGCCCTTCTTTTCCCTATTTCAGCTTGTTGTATAGCAATAAAAAACCCTACTGCGTGCTCCAATGTTTTGCTCCTATCCTACCTAAATGCAATAAAAAATCACAAGGAAAATACCTACACTACTCCAACATGCTTTTCCAAGTCCAAAAACCAAAAACCTACTTGCTAAGGAGATCGAATACCTCTTCAAACTCCCTCACTTCCTACCTATCTACCTCAAGCACCGGTTTGGGGGAAACCCTACTTCAATGCTCGATTTGAAGCATGAAAGCACTCAAGGCTTGAATCCATTGTCTCGGAAACAAAACCAAAATTTGGAATCCCTTGCTCAACCTCCAAGACCCACTGACTACTTATTGTTTCAAGCGTTCCAAGCCGAGCACTAATGGCTACCTCTCATATAGTCGATGCACCATCCATCTCTACAGGTGTAGTGAGCTTACCTCCATGCCCGATTGAGTTACCTCCTTTCCCAAGCACTCTGGTAGCTCCATGATCCAAGTGTAAGCTCCATCCTCAAGCTCTGCACTCCAAGCTCCATTGCCGCGAGCAAGAGAAGAGAGGAGAAGAGAGGAGAAGAGAAGAAGAGAGAAGAAGATGGAGAGCTTCTCCTCTCTGGTCCCTCACCCTCACACACTCACTCTCTCACACTCTCATACTCCCTCTCTCAAGCACAAGCTCAAGCAAACAAGCAAGAAGAAGAAGAAGAAGAAGAAGAAGAAGAAGAGAGCCGCTTTTGGCCACACACAATAATGAGCTTCTCATTCACTTTTCAACTTTATATACAAAACCTTAAATCCCTTTTGGGCGGTCATCCCCTTATTCCCCTTTTTTACATGGCGAGTTGTGGCCTAGGCCCTTTTTCCCATTGTCCTCCTATCTTCCTAGCTTCCTTTCTACTGCCCATCTACCTTTACGAATTGCACGATCGAGAGTCTGACACTCTTAAAATAAATCATGGTGCCCCCTGCATCTTTTTTACAAAAGTATTGACTTGCACTTTTTCTCGTGGGCCTTTCTCCTTGATTTAAGACTTTTATGCACTTCTTATGTTTCCAATTTCTTCTTGGTGTACCCTCATCTTCTATTTCACTTTTTCCTTGGCCTTGTCTTCTGCTTTAGATTTTCCTGCTTTTCTACCTTGTTTGTTTGAGGGTTGACATGGTGCAAGTTGTGTTTAATAGTTTTGATAACACATCACTACTTTAGACTAATCATGAGCCAACTACCATTGTAGGCAATATCAAGGTGATGATTGTACCAATATTTAAGTATACTTAAGTAGTGGGTGGCAAGCAACAATTTTTTTTCAAGTTTTGTTAGTTCTAGAGGGTGATGGGGTTTTGTGACTCTAGTTGAGCTAGGTATGAGGTGCCTTGCCGTTATGCTCTTTTTGAAAAGTCATTTAAGTATTATTGTTGGGTTTATACTCTCTTCAAAGAACATGTCATCATGTTCTTCCTATGTAGTTTTCTACATAAAGACGAGATTGAACATCATGTCCTTAGCACTTCCTAAATCGACCATCTTGTAGGCTTGGGCAAGTGTTTTAAACATCATGTCTAATTGGAAAAATAAATCGGCTATCAAGAGGTTAGTTTGATTAGCTAAGGAGGTCAACATTTGATAGATCATCATGAAGCATGATGATTGAGGGCTAGTCGGCAATTATGGCTTGGTTATCTTGAGTGGTTATGCAAATATTTGTGACCTATAGGCTAGTCTCATCAGATTCCTAGGAGCATATATTTGTATTAGCTTGCTAGAGATGGTACATTTGTGTGATGTTGTACATGGTTGTTTGTGAGATGTTAGTTAGGAGCTTTGAGGAGCGTGAGTGATTCACTTGAGTATCGAGATGTGATGGTTGCCCTTGTAATAGACTTTTGTTGATAGGAGGGTTTTAGGCACCCATCCAGTAGAGGCATGTTGCTTATGATAGCCTCACTTGTGCCCTTTAGATTGCTTACCTATCCAAGGTCAGGTGGTCATGGTTTTCTTCTGTGCTTGGGGAGGGCCATTGAAGGTTAGCTTGATTGTTGCTTGAGTGGGTTCTTTTTCTTGCCTAGTCACTAGTTTCTCCAATAAGGTTTACTCCTATTTGATAGATAGAAGTGGTTATGTGGTCTTTGGTAATGGTGCATGAGGATTTTGTTGATGTTGAAAATGTGATTGCAGATGGTATTAAAGGTGATGTGACGGCTGGAAAAGTAGTAAATTGTAGCAATACCTAGAGGGAACTGATAAGAAGCATTATAATGATGAAGAGGCTTCAAGGATGATATCAAAAAGCCATTACACATGTAATCATTGGGCTTTTGCAATGATAGAGATAGTTGTGAAGATTGGGGAACTTGAAATACGATGTATTAAACTTATTGATTATGGTTTAGAGATCAATGTTATGGTAATAAGTCTATATGAGAATGTCAGATGGTTGGTAGATGTTGATCATGGATGGAGGATGCACGAAACAAATAATGCTCTAGGGGATTTATATACAGCTTTTGCCCAAATGTTAGGGTTACCATTGGAGATGTACAAGATGACTAGAATTTGGACACCTCTACTTATTGGATTATTATGGGATAACTGTATATCATTGTTATCCACATAACATTGTATTAGGGAATTTGGGAATCTCCCAAGTCCCACTTTCAAATTGTGAAGAAATCATAGTGCAAGCCAACATTGAAGTGTGTGCACAAGAGGGAGAGGAGGCACAAAGTACAAGAACATGTCTTGCTTATAAAGTTTCTTTTATGAGCATAGCTAGGGTCACCTCACTCAATCAATTGATGTAGACCCATGGGCTATTTATATAACCCTAACTGGCTAGGGTTAGGGTTTCTCCTTCCCCTCACGACTATTCACACCTGCTTGCCCTTATCCACTCCTGCATAAGGAGAGTTCACATGCCTATACTCTCAACACCCCCCCAATGCCAGGTGGCGTTGGAATACAAAGCATAAGAGAATGTGTCCCCCCCCCCCCTTAACCCAAAATAGGATGCCTTTATAGATCATAGGCTACAAGGATTGTTATAGGAAGAAAGGATACATGACTCAAAAAAGTCAATCATCGGTGGATTGGGAGGCAAAATTGGTCTCCAATTCCTTAGTTATTTCAGGATTGTTTGGACATTTACTTGTAATATGTCTTGTCTTTTACATTTATTACATTTCATCTTTTCTGGGTATTTTTTCCAATAGTTGTTTACAATATGCCATTTCTTCTTACAAAAAGTACAATTATTGACAACTGTATGCACCAAGACTTGGTCGCATGATGTTAAGTAGATGCCGCTTGATTGGTGCTTCCTTCTTTATGCTTCCTTTTTTCTTCATCTAAACAGAATTGGATGGTACTTGCAAGATTGGGAATATTAGTTAGAGTTGTTACAAGTGTGGGAAATACATTTTTGATAGCTTTTAAAAGAATGGCAATAGCATCCTCATTATGGATTGGTGCTTGCATTGAAGAAAGATATGCCATGAGGCCCTTCATATTTCCCAAGTCTTCTCCTTCTTTATATTCCAAGATGAAGAATTCAATCTTAAGGAAAATCTTAGTATTTTTACCTTTAGCACCATAGAGATTTTCAAGGTCATCCCATTTCTCCTTGGCAGTGGAGAGTTGATCCAACATGATGAATCTAGGATTCATCTAAGTGTAACATGATTATTGCTTGAGCACATTGATCATCCTCCACATTAGAAGGATTTGTAGAGTTAACAACTCTAGTCCCTTAAATGAGAGGCCAATAACCTCTCTCCATCATTTTGTACTTAATGAGTACTTGCAAGGGGTGAAAGTCTTTGCCATCAAATTTATGAATTTGAGGAGATGAAGGTCGGCATAGGTTGAGGCCATAGGAAGGCCTTACTACTTGCTTAGTGCAAGTAGTAGTATCTAATCCTTTATAAATGGCCACTAGTGCAAGAACAAAAACAATGTAGATTTTACAATTAAAATTGCAAGGATGAGAATGGTTGAAAATAATACATATGGAGTATTTCAAAATAGGACTTAGGTGGTCCTTGCCTTTGAAAAACCCTTTTTTTTATGTTTGATTAAATTTTTTGGCTTTAGTGAAGTGAAGATAGACTGCACTTTTGGCTCCTCCTAATGATGTGGCTTATTAGAAGAGTTCTTGGTGAAACAAGGCTGATCAATCAACTCTATGCTATGGGATGAATTAGAGGAGAGTACATTAATACTAATTTCTCTAATTTACCAATAACAAACAATAAGAAACACCAGCTAAATACATCAGTAGTGCTAAGAAGCACTTGTACCAACTTCCATTCTCTTACTCATAAAATAGAGGTCGAACTTCACGAGCTTAATAGTGCCCATGCGATGAGAAAAACCTCGGCATTGGAGCTCCATAGGGAAGTAAATGATCTTGAAAAAGGTTTTTCACTGTTGATAATGTCTAGATTAAAAAATAAGTCAAATGTCCAAAGCTTACAAGCTTTTGGCTATGGTAGACTATGACCCATAGTTACGGTTTTGTCTGCAGGCAATAGGAAGAGAGTGAAGCCAAATCCTCTTAGGGGAGATGGAATACTATAGAGGATACAAAAGCCCTATGATGGCTGCCAGGATTGCACCCCCTAGAGTGTGTACTGTTGTACAAATCCTCTCGCTGCTAAATATTGTGCTTGAATTGCGAAATGAAAAATCCTAGGCTGAGCGCACACCAATGTTGGGGTCTAATACAATGTGCAGCCACACCCTGAGGTGTTCGACACTTCTCAAGAAGAAAGCAAGAAGAGACGCGGCCTGGTTTGTCCTCCCTAAGGCCTCCAAGGTGAGCAAGCAACTATGGTGGAAGAAGAGGATAAGATGACATGAACAAATTAAGTGCACTTATTGGAGCATGAACAACTTAAGTGCACTTAGTGGAGCAATGAGGCTGAGGAAAGCTAAGGATCTGAGGTGGCTCTGATACCATGCAAAGAAATTAGAGTGCAAGCCAACATTGAAGTGTGTGCACAGGAGGGAGAGGAGGCACAAAGTACAAGAACATGTCTTACATATAAAGTTGCTTATGAGTACAACTAGGGTCACCTCACTCAATCAGTTGATGTAGACCCATGGGTTGTTTATATAGCCCCAACTGGCTAAGGTTAGGGTTTTCCCTTTCCCTTAGGACCATTCACACATGTCTGCCCTTATCCACTCCTACATAAGGAGAGTTCATATGCCTATACTCTCAATATAAATAAGGGGTAAAGATCTGGCCATGTGGCTAAATCTTAACCCATGATTCAAAGAGGGACTTGAAAAGACAACCTATATAGTAATATCCACTTTCAACAAGTAAGCAGACAAGATTTGATATTGTGGCCAAATATGAACTATATTGGGAATTCCCAAACTATATGAGATTTTCCAAATTCCCTAATATAGTGTTACATGGAGATAAAAGTTTAGATGATGGATTAGCTTATGGATGAGTTAGAAAGCGGAGATGGAAAAATCGTTTTCTAGTTCTTGATTATTTGTGTAAACCATGCTTGGAATAGAGACACCTTGAGGGATTATCCAATGTCATCAAAGTTGAAAGAATTTAGAGATCTGGGTTTTTGGTGAGTGCCACTATAAGTTGGGACTACAATGGTGCTGCGTGGAAAAAGCTCTCATCTCTTATAACAAGGCACATATGCTTTTTCTATAGGATCTCATGGATTTATAGAAGGGATTTCTGTGTGCTTTCAAATAGTTTAGGCTATAAACATGGCTGAAAGGTAACATGTTTGTAGGGATGAAAAAGATTTGGAAAAGTATGAATTATTGGTATAGTTGATGAGAGCACCTTGGGTATGTATGATGGGTTGATTTATGTGGATACATTGGATTATTGGTAGTTGATGAGAGCATCTTGGGCATGCATGATGGGCTAATTTGTGTGGATACTTGGCTAAGATTTCAGGTATACTGAAATCTAAAAATATGGTTGAAAACAACACGATACAAGTGTACTCATTAGACATGCATCAAGTGATAGAGGATTTTGTTAGGTAGAAATGATTATGCTTGAATGAAAGGGATAAAGTAGAAGTTGAACAAAGTATAAAACTATGGGCATTGCCACTAGACAATGAAGGAATGTATGATTTGGTGTCAACCAACTTAAGGGATCTAAAGAAGATCCCCTAAGTTAAACAAAGTATAAAACTATGGGTAAGAGAGTAAATTGGTTGAAATGCCATTTCCACCAAATAGTGAATGAATGTATGATTTGGTGTCAACCAGCTTAAGGGATCTGAAGAAGATTAGTCTCACAAGTTTACCATGGATTCACTTAAAGAGTTGAAGATTGGTTGTAATGAGTTTTTCTTACTTGTAGAAAGAAAATTCTTTGAAGGGATGATATCTAAGCATGGTAGAGATTTTGCATTTCAACCATCTAAAATTGGCTATGTAGATCAAAGAGTTATGAACCCTATGGTCATGTTTACTATCCAACACATACCATGGAACTTGCAGCAGATGATACTCGTGCTAAAAGCATCTTTGCTAAAGCTCATGGAATTATTGAACGAGAAGATTTAGATGGGTATTTTAAAGCCTTTATTAGCCCCTTATTGGAATAGATGCTTCACAGTACCTAAGAAAAACATGACTTTGAGATTCTTTTAGAATATGCAATCGATTAATAAGGTGACCATCAAGAATGTAGGAGTAGGTCCTATTCTTGATGAATTTGTAGAGGCTTGTTGGAAGAGTAATCCATTCCTTGGGAGACTTCTACTTTGGCTATGATCAATTCTAGTTAGCAATTCAAAGTAGGGACATTACCATAATGAAGAAATCATTTGGTTTAGTGCACATGTGTACTTTACACAAGGGCAAAAAATTTAGTGACACGCACGATGAATGATATGAACAAAGTTTTGTAAGATTATATTCCTCATTTGACTATGCTATTCTTGGATGATGTTCTCATTGAAGGATGTA
Source organism: Lygodium microphyllum (assembly GCF_053477565.2). Lineage (NCBI taxonomy): Eukaryota > Viridiplantae > Streptophyta > Polypodiopsida > Schizaeales > Lygodiaceae > Lygodium > Lygodium microphyllum. The sequence goes on from NW_028229517.1 coordinate 1,076,537, forward strand.
TAGAAGGAGAGAAAGATAATGAGCTCAATGATTAGGGATGCAAGGAATTTGTTGCTAGACACATTGTTGATTGTGATAGGATTCTGGATAGACTCAAAGAGGTCCATCTTACTCTTTTTGGTCAAAAGTCTATCTTTGGAGTGGATAATGTGATGATAGTGGGACATATGTGTGGGTCTTTTGGTAGAAGGCCATCTCGAGTGAAGGTCGATGATCCTATTGTTAAAACTTAAGAGACTTCTATTATATTTCAGAGGTGAATAGGTTTTTAGGGGCATGTGTATTGTATCTCATTTGGACACCTCACTTTGCACATGTTGCAAATGCCCTTTACCAATTGTTGAGAAAGAGACAAAAATTCTAGTGGGGAAGGATGCATAAAAAAGTTGTTAGAAAATTGAAGAAGTTGCTAAATACTTTCTCTACTTTAAGGAAGGTTTATTGTTCAAGAGGAAGATCTATTGTCATTATTGTTGATACTAGCCCTATCGACATTGGTTGGGAGATTGGTCAAGATGATGATGAGGGAAATAGGTATGAAATTAGGTTTGGGGAAAATGTCCTAAATGAGAGATAGAGAAGATATCCACATGTCAAGAGGGAATTATGGGGATTTGCTATAGCTCTTCAATGTGATGAGGAGTATTTTATTGGTGCTCTTGTGATCATGGAAATTAATTGTTTTCCTTTGCTTGTGATGATTGCAAGTTGTCCTATCTCAAAAATTACCATATTGAGATGAATTCCCTATATCAAGTCACTAAATCTTGAGTTTCAACATAATATAGGGAAAAACAATCCACTTGTTGATATGTTATCTAGGGCACAATATGAAGATAAAGATGAGATGATGGATAATGTTGATGAGGGTGAAATCACATCTAAAAGCACATGTACAACTATTGAAAATCTACCAATAATTGCTATAAATGTAGGTATAAAAATTAAAAATGCAATGAGAATAGTCAAAATAACAAGTACAATAGCTATAAACGTGAGTACAACATAGCAAGAAAAGCATGCACAAAAATAGAAAAGTATGGATAGTAGAGCTAAAAATCACTACAGATGTTATGTATTAGCATTGGAGAATTGTCAAAACAACAAGTACAATAACTATAAAATTGAGTACAACACATCAAGAAAAGTACACACAATAATAGAAAAAGTATGGATAGCAGAGCTAAAAATCACTACATATGACGAATAATGGTTGAAAAGTGGGTAGAACATGAGTATATTAATAAGGAAAGATGGATTTCTAGATAAAGAGTTCAAGAGAATGAGGATGAAAGAATATGGATATTTTCTAAAGGATGGATTTCTTTGAAAGTATCCAAAGAGAAAGAAAAGCTCTCCATTGCGAGTGGTCTTTTATAGGGCTAGTTGTAGATTATGCAAGGATTCCATGAGAGTCTTTGGGCTAGTCATAGAGGTGTATGGCCTACTTTTGAGAAGATTAAAGAGAGGTATTGGTGGAAAGCTATGTAAAAGGATGTTTCACAGTTTGTTGAGTCTTGCAACACTTGCTAGATGTATTCATATATGAGACACAGGGATGGTTTACAACCTACATATCCTCTTGGTACATTATAAATGGATTGTTGACCTTGTGACCATGCCTTTAGGACTGTGAAAAATGAGGTATATTGTGCTTTCTCTCATGAGGACCTTACTAATCAAGTTGAAGGAAGAGCCTTGAGGATCAAAGCTACAAATGTTGTATATAGGTGTTTACTAGAGAAAGTGTTTTGTCACTATGGATGTGTGGGTAAAATTATTGCAAATAAAGAAGAACTTGATGCTAATGAGGCTAGAGATTTCTTCTCTAGACTAAAAATCACACAAACTTGCATTGACATTAGCTTATAATATAGAAGAAAATGGAAAAAGTGAGAGCAGGGAATCCTCCAATTGTCAAGACATTAGCAAAGGCATACAAAGGTAGAGCTAGAGAGTGGATGCTTTTTCTTCCATACATATTATGGGCTAATCACTGTACACACACTGTTAAGACAAGATATATGCATGCTGAATTGATGTATGTGAAAAAATAAATTATGCCAATTGAGGAGGTAGCTACTACTTGGAGTGTTTTACCTTAGGAGGACGAATTGAGTAGAGAAGAGTTGCTAGCTCTAAGGATGGGAAAAAGTCTACAAGACAAAGAGATTGTAGTTGAAAGATTGAGGATAGCTAGGCTTCAAGACAAAGAGAGGTTTGAAAAAAAGTACAGACTTAGACCAAAAGCTATAAAGAAGGGAGATTAGGTAGTTACATATGATATCACCTTAGATAATCAACATAGTACTATGAATAAAGTCTCCAATAGATGGTTTGGTCTGTATGTTGTGAGGCATGTTCAGCATCATGCCACATACTCTCTTTTTGAGTTAGATTGTAGAGAGTTGAGAATCCTTATTGTAGGGAAATGGATCAAATTATTTAAGATTTATCTTAGGTTTAGCCATCATCTCAATGAATATATCAAGAGCTACAATCTCAATTTTTTTTGAACTAGATTCATCTAAGGTATATAAGATCTAAAAAAGACTACACTAAAACTGAATTCCAATATTTATTGTGTCTCTATTGTAGATTGCATTCTTTCTTCTAATATTTATCGTCTCTCTTTTTTGTGACTCTTCTCGATAGAATGCTAGTGATTTAGGCCATTCACTTTAATACCCCCCTCCCCCATTGACAACATGTAGGTCCTCTTCTTTTTATTCTCTTCTTTGGTTCAACAATGTGAGGAATAGCCTCAAATAGCTACATATGATGACAAAATCTAGATCAATGTAATCTTAAAAATTTGACATAAACCATTTGTGGGAAGTGTACATTTGTACCTTGTTGGGGTGATATAGGGAAATTTGTCATGATTGTCTCTACTCTTTCTTTTCTTATCTACTTGGCTTTTGACATTACTTCCCAGGCGGTGGGTTCTTTGTGCATTCAAGCTCTTGTGGAGTTGAATCTATAGTGTCCATTGGTTCCCATTCTTATGCCTCAAACAGTGGAGGGGAGTGAAGCTATTCTTTTGTGGTTGGGAAAAAATTATAAAGTGCTAAGATACTAATCATTCTTAAGTATTTTATGGATAGTTGTGCTTTCTTAAACTGTAGTACATAATCCTCCTTTGTCATCTTGTATCCATGGTTGTTACCATACTTTGCTCGTGTGCTCTCCTGGTGTGCTACATATTCCTTTTAAGATTCTTAAATGTGTCCCCTTAATTTTTTTTGTAATTTCTAGTAGGGTATTGGAAAATTTTTGTTGTTGAACTTACATAATCTCTTCAATCACTCTTTCACTTTCTTTTTCCTAGTTCCACTTGCACTTTGAATGTGTCAGTTTCATGGCCATGTCAATCATGGAGGTTGCATTCTTCAATTTTCACTGGATAATTGATCTACTCTAGTCCTTTGTTCTACCATGTTGTTAGGATTTATGGTGTGAAATGCTACCCCTTTCAAGCTAGAATTAGCTCCATTTTTTATAAGCATTTTAAAAGCGAGCTAGTTTTGGAATGGCTCATAACACCCTTGCTACTTCATTGGCCAACTCTATGACCTTTCTATTTTCCTATTTTTTATAATCCTTTGGCTTTTCTCTCTTCGTCTAGCTCCCTTCTATGTGCTCTTGTAGTTGTGTCAATATGTTTGATTCCCCTTTTAGTCAGGCCTCATCCTTAATGGCATTCATAGATTTTCTTTCTAGTTGTGCTTAATTTCCTCTCTCGCCACTTCACATTGTTTCTACAACTTTTGATACATTTTTCATGGACTCTCTCTACCTTTAAGTGCTACTAATTCTTTCTTCAAGTTGAAGGACTCAATGATCAGTATGATGCATGCATTTTTTATTTCCTTTCTAGGATGGCTAGATAGTTTTTCTTTTCTCATCAAATTTATCTCTTTGGTCTTCCAATTCTTTTAGCATGCCTTCAAATTCTTGTGCAAGGCTTTGCAAGAGTAGAAGCACAAAGATCAAGGATCATTCAATCCTAGGTACCTTAAATACTATTTGTTTAAATTTTGCATATGTACTAACCAGATTTTTAGCACATGTGGTAGTGACTTCTTTTGATCTCACTTGGAAGAGGGCTACAAATTATGCTTCTTGTTCATATACCATGTCTTATATTGTTCTTAGAGATGCTGTTGATTATGTCATTGGGATGGACAGTGTGATGGCCATGGTTGGCATCAATGGGGCTTGTAGTGGTTTCTTACCTTTGCCTAATCATTGGTGGATTCTTGTGGTTTCTTGCCTTTGCCTATCATTAGTGGATGCTACAAAATTTCAACTACACTTAGTCCTGCACCTTGACTGGTGCATGCTTTTGTTAAAGTCCCTAAATTAGGACCCATGAGCACTACTTCAACCCTTGTTAGTTGGTTTATTGACCCCTCAATAGCTAGAGCTACATCCTTTGTCTTTTTTCTATTGAGTTTCTCCTCTTTCTTCTATTGCCCTTCTGTTCCCTCTTCCTCCCTTCAAGGTTTCTCCTTAGCTCTTTCTATACCCTTCTTTTTCTAAAATGCAATCTTCACTTTTCTAGTTGTAGTTTAATGATGATATTTCTTATTCCTCCCTTGTCATAGATAGCTAATCTTGGATACTCAAACTATGATACTTGTTATTGCAAGTTTTCCATTCTAGTACATGTAAAAATTACATGGTGTAGAGAACAGAATCTGAGAAAGAGGTAGAGAGAACGCAACATATAAGAGGAGAATAATTTTTTTTCTTTAGCTCCAAAAAATTGATACAAACATGGCTTTATCCACCCATGCACTTCCACTGTGAAGCTTAGATGGTGATCTAGACAGAAGATAGGTGAAGAGCTTAAGGCTAGCTAGAACAAATCTGACTGGGTGAAAGATAGATTATGGATGACTGTGAAGGGGTTCAGTTTTTATAGCCCGCAAAGGCAGTTAGGTCGGCTTGATCAACCTACCATATGAGCCTCAACTAGTTGTCCACCAAGGAATATTCTCTTTATTGTCGGGGCTTCCACAGCCTCAGACCCCAAAATAGGGCCCCCTGATAATTCCCTTACCCTACAACTCAATGCATTGTGCCGCGAGTTGCTACCAGCTTAACTACTCCATCTAACCCAAAGATTAGACCCACAATGGTCACCTTTTTGCCATCTAGTCACATATACCTTATTTCACATACAAGCCAGGACTCAACCAATATCCGGGCTTACATATGGCTTCTCCTCATAATGGGGGCCTTACAACTTTGAGCACCATGGATCATTGGTGGCACCTTATGAGGGTGGGGTATTGAGCATATCTAACAGTACACTATGTAACTTGAAATATATTCCTTCTCTCTTCTGATGTCCATTATTGTGCTTGTGAATTTAATGTCTTTATTGCTATGCGTACTAGATAATTCACTTAATCCTACAAGATTGGCTTGGTACTTTCTTACTAGATCCCTATCATTCTTTAAGTTTCTTGAGTTTTTGCTAGTCTTCTTGTGGCTTTTTTTGCCTCATATTGTAGTTTTCTTACCTCCCCACCCCTAGATCTTCTACATGCTCTTGAGATCCTATCATGATATTGGTTTTATCATGGAAAACACTTTATGTACTCATATACTAGGAGGCTTTTTGAATGTTGATACCTTTCTCTCCTACGAGTCTTTGATGGCTTCCTCTATAACTGCAATTTGGATGTCACCAAACTCCACCAATGTAGCCTTGGTTGTAGCCTTTTTCCTCTTTGCATCCTTACTTACTATTGATGTTGGTCTATATTCTTTAGGGACTTGCATTTTTGTACTTAGTGTTTTGGCTATTTTATGGATGGTTTCCTTGATCTATGTATAAATGTTTCTCTTATCCATGGTTATTGCTACTACACTTTCTAGAATTCCCACTTAGATTTTACTCATTGTAGAGTTGTACTAGTGCTAAAAAATAATGTGCATATTAGCTTTGCCTTGGATCCTTATATTAAGTTTCAAGATCTCCTCTATGATCACACCATCAATGATGAATACCTTCTGCTTATTCATGCCCAATTTTGTGTCAACATTTGTCTTTCATCTCGATAAGTTCGAGGCCATATGCACCACATATAGTTGTAGTGTTATTTCAACTTGCTATTGGCCATTCGCATCCTTGAATTGGCTGCCGCAATACATGCATAATCCATTAACGTGCCACCGTTTTTTTCTTGAGCTATCAATGGCTATCAATTTGCATAGGCTCTACCTCACATACTTGGTCTTCTTCAAAAGTCTTCATCAAGCTTGAATTTAAAGTGGCTCCTCAATGTCTTTCTTGTCTTCTCTCAAAGAGGGAGTTGTCACATTCAATTACTTGAGAGATAAATTCACTAAGTGCATGAACTTTTGGCATGTTGAGAAAAAGATATCTTAACATCATCTTTCAATCCCCAATGGAATTTACTAATAAAATAATCCTCATGCCATATTAAAGTGCATGTGAGCTGCCAAAATTTTGATATATAGACTGACAAACCTTGGTGTAGATTTCAAATCTTCATTTTAGCTAACATTAGTTTATCAACTTCTCCAAATGTGGCATAGAACTCATGTATGATGATCCTTGGCATAGATTTGTAATCTTCATTTTAGCTATTCTTACTTTATCTACTTCTCCAAATGTGGCATAGAACTCATGTAGGAAGACCTCAAAATTATATAGCAATTGGGATTTCTTCTCAAGGAAGGGCAATCCAAGAGAGAGTTGTATGTGATAAGAGAGTTCCCATGAGTTGGACTTGAGAAGCATCATTTGGGTAGTGATTTAGTGGCATATGTATAAACAATCGTAGATATTGAAGGAAACCTTTGAATTTTAACATTGTGCCATTAGATTTTTCTCGAAGATTGACCTTTTCATCTTTCCTATGTTGAACATGAAGGTTATCAATAGTAGCTGATGGACCTTTGACTTGATGTAGGCTTGTCTCTTTAATTTCTTGAAGTTGTGGTTGTAGTTCTTGCATAGCTAAGCCCAAAGCTTGTGGTTGATCTACTTGTAGCTTTCCATTGCTTTCTTGAATCTCTTGGATTTGCTACTAGATGCTTTGTAAAGAAGTAACAATACTTTTCATCATCGGCTCCATCATGACTAGGCAAGTTCGTGGTAGGAGAGTCTTACCAAACTATTGCAAGCACAAAAAGTGCTCTTTGTTGAGAGCTAGGAGATTGCTCTCATAACTTACAAGAGAAGACCTTGAAAGATAAATTGAACTAAAACTTGATGGTGGGATAAATCGATTACAAGAGAACTTTTTTGCAATAGAATGCTCACAAGAGCATGGCTTGATTTACAACAAGACAAGAATCAATACAAGACAAGACTAGAACAATACATGAACTAGGAGACGACTTACCTCAGGGAGCCTCACAATCATGTTGAAAAGAATGAAGGGCTTGTAGCCCAAGACCCCAATTTATACTAGAATTGAGGAGGTTAAGGGAAAGCTTCTAGATGATGACATCATTGATGACATAAGTCATAAGTGATAACATAAGCAATGGTGATGTAACCATTGATGTAAGACTCCTCTAGAATTTTCCAAGAATTATCCAGAATCTTCTTACAATCATCTGGTACTTTCTTGAATCTTGTAAAATGTTCTAGAATGTTTTGGAATCTTTGAGGAACTTTATGGAACTAGGGGCTATACTAGCTTGCATATGAACCAAGGGCTATCTTTTCTTGAGTGTCTCTTATGCTGCTTGAGCATTTATTACACTAGATCTATGAGATCTTCTAGTATAATTTCTATATAACTATGTTTGAAGGAGATTATATGTCATGTGATTTCATTTTCCTCTTGTGATACTTGAGTAGTGATTAGGACTTTGGTAATACAGGAGTGCTTTATGAAGATGAACCCAAATTCCCCCCTTAAGTAGGGTGGATACCTCATAGCCTTGGCCATATTTTTTGTTAGGGGGCCTAGATCTAAGTTGTCATAAATAGGGTAGATACCTCACAATCTTCTCCAAGAAGGCATAGTTCTAGCCTATAATATAGTTGCAAACAAACAAGGTGAAGGTGTTGTCGAGGTGTATAATGCATGTGATGATAGTCTTACCTATATCGATGGCCCTATTGGTGTAACTAGTTCCAAAATGGTCAACCTTTTATAAGAGGTTTATAGGCTAGGAAGTAGATCTAGTTGGGTGGGATTGATTTGGTTGATGCAATTAGTTGAATTGGATGGAGCTTCTAGTTTGTCTTGAGCTTGTGTGTTTTTAGTGTTGGTGGTTGAAGGAATACTATCACTTGGCACAAGTGTCTTGTTGCCTACTAGGAATGATAAAGGGATGAGAAAACTAGAGTGGTGTCTCATGTCTCTCCTTTCACAATTCACAATTTGGTATGTAGGTTTTTGTTGAAGCTTTGATCTTGGGTCAAAATTTTGCATTTTTTACAACCATTCATGTAGACTACCTATTGAGCTTGTAAAATGAGGTTAGCTATTATAGTAGACGTTTTCTTCCTATATATCAACTTGGGTATGTCAAATTTTGACAATTTATCACTCTTTTCTTGGGCTATTCTTGTGATTTTGAAAATAGTTGATGTTCTAATTTGTATGTGTGAGTTGCAAGTGATGGTGTCACTATAGTAGTTTTGAGGACCAATGACTGTGGTAATTTTGGTAGCTATAGCCAAGTGACTATGGAAATTTTGGTTGCAATAGGCAAGAATTAGTTTCATAATAGCATTGTGCATGTAGCAATGCCTTTGGGATCCATTTTCCTTGGGTATGGTTGCAAGGGTGCTTTTGATTTGAATGATAATAGGTGGATTTCCATGGACGTTTAACCTAAGAGTTAACCTCTATGTATTTGTGTTCAACTTTGGGAATCCACTTTGGATGGTTCTTATTTGGTTTAGCTACTATACTCATTGCATTGGTATGTGGTGGTCTACTTGTGCTTGAACTAACTAATTAAGCAATATTTTTCCCTCTCCTTAGAAATTGTGCTAGTTAAAGTTGAGGATGTTAGTAACATCACTTGCTTTAAAGAAACAAGTGTGCCCTTATTGAAAGTTTTGATGATCTCTAGATTGGGAAGCTCTAGGTGTATTCACTACATCATAATCAAACATACACTTGCCTTTAATTTAAATGATCAACCTAACCATACCTTTTTTCTAAGTTCTTCTATGTTAGACAATACATAAAAGATGGTGGGCTGGCTTTTAGTATTAATAGTGAATAGCACATAGAAATTTTCCAACAAGGTGTAAGGTGTCACCCCATTCAAATTGACCTTGGTAATAGTTAGAATGAGCCTAATGACCAATAGTAATAAGGGGTCTCAATGGTCAACATTACATAGATTTTCTCAACACGATGTAAGGATTTCTCCCATAGAGATTGACCTTGGTAGTAGGCATAATGTGTTGAGATCATTTGATACTAGTAAGGAGCGTCCCCATATAGATTGACCTAGGAAATCAAGATAAGCTAAGATTGCTCAATACTACTCACTGTATGTCATGACACTCCAGTTGGCTCCCTCATCAATTGTGTGAAGACATCAATCATGTGTTCTTTCTTTGCTATGAGCTTGACCCTAAGGTAGGTTGCTGGTATAGGGCTGTCATCTTTTGGGGCAAGTTTTATAATTTTCATAGTAACACTCTATTATGGAATTTTGGAATTTCCATGCTTTGGGAACCCTCGATATCTTTATTATTGAACCACATGGTCAAATCTTGTTGTCTTACTTAAAGGTGGAATCTACCCTAAATGTTATATAAGCTACCTTCCCAAATCTCACTTTTAAATATGGATCAAGATTTAGCTACGTGGTCAAATATTTATCACTTATTTAAAATTGGGACTTGGAAAATTCCCAAATTCTCTAATGTGGTGTGTGTTATAATTGGTGGTAGCATCATTGATAGGTCATGTAAAATGTGTGCTAGTGGATAATACTTTCTAATGTGATCATTGAAAAAGCTTATTTCTTCTAATGCATCCATTGAAAAAGTTGATGCCATTTCCATCAAGAGTTTCGAGTTCCACATTGCTAGTATTACTAATTTGGCATATGTGGAAAGGACCAAGACCTCTAAATTTTATCTTCTATTTATTGCCTTTAATGGAGTAGTGCAACACTAGATCGCTTTTTTCAAAGTCCCTCTATTTGACATGCTTGTCAAACAACGATTTCCATCTAGTCTTTTCACGGATTAGGGTGTATGCTGCCAGTAGCATTGTTCCAAATAGTTGTTTGAGTTCCATAAAGCAATTTCTTGAAGCTTCTTGACCATTCCATCATTCTTGCACAACCCACTCTCAAGCATGGGATAAAGAACTAAACTAGCATTATGATGTTGGTACTATATGCTAATTTAAATGTGGTTTGGCTAGTTATTGTTTTGTAGGCTACTTGATATGGACAGAAAGCATGTTGTCCTAGTTGCTTCAAGAAGCTAAAACTATTTTGGTTAGTACATTGATCAAGTTCTTGTTCATGGATTCTACTTAGGTTTTTGTTTGAGGGTAGTAAGGTGATGACTTTTGGCGAATGACCATGAATATGGACAACATATGCTTGAGGGTAGTAAGATGATAATAGATGAGCAATCACTTCATTGATAAAGTGCACACCCTAGTCAATCACAACCACAAAGTGGCAGCCAAATCTAGAGATTACCTACACCCATAAGAACTTCACTATTGTCCCATCATTATTCTTATTATGAGTGATCCTAGACTTTGGCCACTTTATCAAAAGTAATGAGTTGCCACAATGATATATGTAGCTTGTGAGTATTAGGTTGCAAGACTTATAGGCCCGATGAAATTGATCACCCACTTCTCAAAAGGTTGGCATGTTATAACTAGTGTGTAAGTTTCATTTTATCCTTTAACATCAACACTTAATTTCATTAGGCCAAGAGGGCCGACTAGTTTTTTGTAGAGAAAAGCTTTATTTCATTAGGCCAAGAGGGCTAGTTGTTTGTTTTGTAGAGGCGCGGTTAATGGTTTCTTGTTTGAGTTCTTGTGCTAGACAGGTTCGAAGAAGAGCTTGGAAGGAGCCTTTGTTGTGTGGAAGCTTCTCATGGCCCTATCCAGGTGATATCTCTCCTTTACGAGTACGTGTTTTTTTGTTGTATGTGTCTGTGTACTTGTAGGGGATTTTTCTTTTCTTATTGGGGACCGGCGTCCAAGGCATAAAGTCCCAGGTATAGGTTGGGTATGTTTGAGGGAGGTTTGGGTAGTTGTTGCCTCTTGTGAAGACATTGCTAGGCATTGAAAGACATGTTTTGGAAGGTAGTCCTAGTGACCTTGTTCTGCTAGCCTGCTAGGCAGCCATTCTAGGAGTTCTTGTTAGTTGTGAGGCAATTAGACAAGCTTGTCAAAGAAGAAAAATAATGAAGATAGAGAGAAAAGCAACCCTGAATATCTTAAAGAAAATAAATACATACAAAGGTGTGTAAAAAGGGGTTCTGACCCCCCTATAAAAATAGAGAAGAAAAGAAAGGAAAACTTATAAGCAGTTGATCATCACCTTGCGAAGGCCTGGTAGGTTCCTGGGGACGAGTCAGACTTGGGGCCGATGCCTTGTCTTCCTAGGGGTGGCATCTTGCTAGAAAAGAAGAAAGTAAGGAAGGTTGGAGCGAAAATAAAAGTGAGCATCAGAAAATGATTAAGTGTCGCCTTGCGAGGGCTTGGTAGTTTCTTGGGTACCGAGATAGGACCTGAGGCCGATGCCATGTTCTCCTTGGGTCACTACGCTCAACTCCCTCCTTTTTACATGCCCGAGTATGGAAAAATAAAAAAACCTAAAAGAAGAAATGTGCTAAAAGAAAATGCTTCTTGATCAGGCAATAGGAGTCCTCGCCTAGTAGGAGCTCCTGGTTGTGTTGTCCTTAGTTAGGTAAGTAGTTCAGACCACCACTTAGGGAGACCTCTTTGATAGTTCTTTTCAGTTTGGCCGTGTTGGAGCAGTTGGTTAGTGACTAGCTTCGGACCTTCTATCAGATTATGCTAGGCCTACTCCTTGTGGATGTCATGCCTTTGTTTTGTCAAGGGGTAGGGTGAGCACTGTGCTGTGTTTTAGTATGCATCTATTTTGTAACAGCTTGATGCTTCCTTTGGTTGTTTTGTGCAAATCTGTTGTGGGATTCGACGGGCTGAGTCGCCCTATCCTGTGGTCGCCAATGAGAGTGGAGTTTTCAGCCCATGATGTGCCTAAAAATTGCCAAAAAATCTAAAATTTAGGGGAAAAATATTTAACATCGAAGGCGGCGGCTCCAACTATGATGATTTTAAGCACCAAGTGAAAGACGGCTTTTAAAAGGCGCCCGAGCGACACTTGTGGATTTTTGATAATTTTTCAGACTAGCATGTAGGTTGTCAGGAGTTGCCAGCCAATGCGGGATGTCAAGCTGGATGCCCAAAAATTTACAGCACTCAAATCCAAGCCGGGACGGGGAAATGGCCAAGAAACCGGTCAAGATATAAAGAGGTGGACAAAGTTTGGCCAAGTTGGGCATGCCTCTTGGAGTTGGGACACTCCCCCCCCCCTTAAATTTTATGCACCTTTTGATGAAAATCATGGGATGAAGAAGAGAGGATGGTGTGAAAAACGGCGGCAGCATCCAGGTGCAATTTTCGCTCCATCTTGATGTGGGTGATTTGCAGGTTACAAACAACCCATGGAACAGATCATGGGCCCGATCTTCTCCTTCCCTGCTGATCATTTCACCATTCTTCACTTGTCCAATGGTGGCCTGAATGAAGAGAGCCAATTCTAGTCTTTCTCTCTCCTCCCTCTCTCTCCCCTAAGGGGCTGTTCTTGTGTGCAAGAGGAAAATGAAGAATGATGAAGGAAAGCTTGTCCGGTTGGGACCGGAATGCTTTCAGATCGATGTAGACATGAAGATTGCTGATTGTGAATATGTTGGACATTGAATGAGGGCTGACCCGCAATCCCGCATCAAAACCAAGATCCCAAGACATGATGCCTAAGCGGTAATTCAATTTTTATGAAGAAAAAATGAGTTTTTATGCTATTTGGTTGATAACTTTGTTCCCATGGGCTGACTATGCATCATGATGTTGTTTGCTATGATTTTTATTAGTTTATAATCATAAGTGATATGGTTGAAATTAGTGTTATAAAACCCATAAAACACGTGTTTAAGGGGTAAAAATGGGATTTTTTGCAAAATAAATGGAAAATATGAGACATAATGCCAACAAAACTCTAAAATTTTACTGTCAAGGAACCTAAGGGCCACATCCCACAATCAATCTTAATTTCTAGTCATTTTTTATTGAAGAAAATAGAGGAAAAATACCAAAAGATGGTGAAAAATGGGTTTCAAATAATGGGAAAATTTTAGGAAACGGTAAAAGGAAAATTCCAGAAAATTGTATGTGTGTTTGTGCAATGTATAATGAAGGTAGAGCATGAGGTTGGCCTCGGTTTACCCTCGTTTCTATGTTTTTGTCCATGTTTATCGCTTTCTTTATAAAGAAATACACATAAAATGACTCTTTCACCTATCAATGAATGCAAAACATTAAACGGTAGGGTGAGAGGGGAGGTTGAATGTCAAAGTATAAATTAAATTCTGATTTATGTGTTGCATCATGGCTATAGGACATGGTTTTAAAATAAAGGGAAAGGCAGCATGAGCGTAAGGCTTAGTGTCTGTTCTCTTTGCAATACATAAATGCTAGCATGGAAATCATGGAAAGAATTGTTTCGCACGATGCACAATGCTGATTTTCTTTTTGTTCGTGCACTAAACCATTCATATTATGCACTATGCATGGTTCATGGTATCAAAGGAAAAGCTCGTGGACTGCATAGCACTTGTTTTCTTAGGACTTTGACCCACGATTGAGAGTGTGAGGTTATCCCTTGCCGTAGGATAGAGGGGCAGTTTCCTAAGGGACTGTTAAGTGAGGACACATGGTATATCTCCTGGAAATATGAGAAACATGAAAGAGTGGAGTTTGTGTTCATTTGTGTTATATGTTGAGCAGCGCATCAAAGGGCCAATCCCTGCGATGTAAGAGAGCTGCAGTGGGGCCACGGTGTTTCTACCGAGAGGTTGCCTCCATATGTGTGTGATCGTGGCATTGCCAATGTTTATGGGGTCTCCCTCTATGGAGTTTATAAAAAAGGAAAACGTTGGACTATAAACTATAAACACATAGGTTAAGATTAGGGCAGTTTGTCCTTTAGCATTAGATTGACGCTCCTGGTCCGCGAGGCCGTGAGGGTGTTTGTGTGTCATGAGCATGAGGTCCGGCTAGTGCCATAGCCAGTGCCGGCCCATTCCAAGTCCCATAAACTTATGTTTTGTTAACATTTTCATGATGTTATCCAAGCATGGATCCAAACAAAGAAGGGCTATGCATGTTGAAATTTGAGAATGTTGATCAAGGACTTTCCATTCTTCTATTCATGGATTAAAACTGTTTAAAAGTGATAGTATTGAATTATAAGCCTTCAAAGCTAAAGGAAGCTCCACAAACATATAATCCAATGCATTCTTTTGTTTCTCACTTGAAAACACAAGATGTTATAACTCCTTCAACGATGTGTCAAACATGCTCAAGTGCTACCAAGTCTAAAGCCACCTTCACGCAATACTTTAGATTTCTCAATTGATGAGGGTAGCCACTAGGGTACAAAATTTTCTTCTCTACTATATTGCTTAGGCAGCCACCAAACACATACCAAAACTACATTTGCAATATGATACTCAACCACTCAAAGCCCAAAGTTGCTTTGGTCCAATGCAGTATGCTACTTAAACACTCAAAGACCAAAGCTATTGATCCAGTATATTGCTCAAACACTCAAAGCCCAGAACTGCCATGAAGTCCAATCCACATCTACAAGGAATTGAGAAGTGGATCTTTTGTCTTAATAAACTACTTGACTAAATTCTTCATTAAACCCAAGATGGCTCAAGCTATTGTGCCTCCAAAGTGAGGTCTGAATTTTGCAATAGATATGCAAATGTGCTTGCAAGTCAGATCTAAATGGAATGACAAGTAGGCATGGCTTCCTAGCATATCAACACATGGAATCAAGTCTTTATTAATTTGGAATTAGTGTTGGGATTAACAACTCAATTGTAGTCATAATACATTTCTTAGAACAATAATGTAGATGCCTCCAAGAAAAACCAACAATGAGTTTTACTCATATCCAACTGATATGAGAAAAATCAACAATGAGTTTTACTCATATCCAAGTGATATTTGGAATCTCGAGCTATGTGTTAATGGTGAGTTACCTTGCAATTCAAGCAAGGAACCTGTGAATTTTATGCTTCAAGTGATGTAGGATGAGATGTGTACACTATCAATCTGAGGTAAAATCCTTACACTAGTACACTATTGGCATTGGTCAAGTTGCTTGTCTAAGTATTAGAAAATAATATGTATAGTAATAAGCATCTAGATGCATATATGCTTATAGATCAAAGAATCCTTCAATCTTATCTAGTTTACCAAAGTACTATACTAACTCAGAAAATGGAGTACTACAGAAGGCCATCATTGTCTCAATTCTTCCTTAATAGTTTGATCTATTTAAGAGAATCTATCCATAGATAATTGGATTAGTCTTGAAAATCCACATTCTCTTTAGGAACTTGCAAGATCGTCTTACATGAGGCAAAAGTGATGAGCAGTGATAGGGAATGATACTCATGCTACTGCACATAGTAATGGGATTTTTGTAGCACTATAGAATGAGTGTTGAAGGTTGCATGCTCCTAGCTTATGATGGATAAAAGAGCCTCAACATAGCTGTCCTCTTCCCTTTGAAGGGAAGGAAATTTCATTTGAAGACCAGTAGTAATAGCTCCTTACTCAAGAATGAGCTTGTCACACCCCTCTCAATGAACATGCGTGCATTTGTCAACCATTTTATTGATTTTGTGGGGTCTTTGATTAGAGGCTTCTTTGAACCCAATACTTATTTTCCCAATAGATACTCCCTAGCCTTGTTATTAAAGACAAAGCTTCCATAGTGCTAATAAACATTTAGTCTTGCTTATTCGTCCCCACTTTGTTAACCCTCAAACGAACAAGGTGGAAAATTGAGAAAATCCAAAGCAAAAGATAGAGTCAGGGCAAAAGCGGAATGGAGAACGAAGGCATGCCAATAAAAATCGGGAAACACAAAAGTGTGAAAAAGTCCTAAATCAAGAAATTAAGGTGCCCAAGAAAAAGCACAAGTGAATACTTTTGTAAAAGAGCACAAGGCGCACCGTGATTTATTTTAAGAGCACCGGGCTCTGACTTGCGCAAATTGTAAAAATAGATGGGCGGTAGGAAGGAAGCTAGGAAGATAGGAGAATAATGGAAAAAAGGGCCTAGGCTTTGGCCGTCCATGTAAAAAGGGAATGACTGCCCAAATGGGTTTTAGGGCTTTGTATATAAAGTTAAAAAGATGAATGAGAGCTCAATCTTTGGTGTGTGGCAAAGTGGACTCTTCTTCTTCTCTCCTTCTCTTCTCTTCTCTTTTCTTACTTGCATGTGCTTGAGGGAGGGAGTGTGAGGGAGTGAGAGAGTGAGGGTGAGGGATCAAGGAGGTGAACTCTCCACCATCCTCTTGTTGAGATATCGAGCTCCACTCGTGATACGCCAGGGTGACCGTTGTGTATTTATGTCATCTACCATGAATAATAGCTACATGATAGCTATCCTTATCTACTCTAGTTCGTGGCTCAGTTAGTATGCCACCTTAGTTAGTTGAGTTTGGTTTGAGACCCATATATAGGGTTCTTCTATTTCTTTGTACTTGAGTTCTTTTGGCTTACACAACTAAGAAGAGGAAAACTGTTTTCAGCCTCCACCCTTGTGTGTATTCCCCCATTGTGCAAGCAAGAAAGCTTCAAGTGAGACTCCTTCCTTCTCTCCCACAATCTTGACATGGTATCAGAGCCTTGTTCGTGGTAAGGAGCTCAAGAAAGCAAGCCAAGCTCGCGGTGTTCTGGTAAGAGGAGCAGTGTTGCTTTCATTTTCTGTTTTGGGAGCAGATCTCTGCAGGTAGCATAGCCAGAAAGTGCAGGAGTACATTGTCTCAGGTTGAGACGCCCTTCGTGGTGAAGCAAGAGGGCAGTATATGCTGCGGGGAGGGGTTTAGCCCTTGGCGACCTTGTTTTTTTTATTTGAGGCTATTTTTGGGCCTGTTTTAGAGGCGGAAGTTTTCTGCACACACTCAGGAAAAGGCCCAGTTTTATGCTATGCAACCACTGTTCTGCAGGTCGGTAAAAAGTTACTGTAGAAATTGCATTGTATGCCTGTGCGCAGAGACATTGGGAGTTACAGAATCATCCCTGTTGCCTGTTGATGCAAAATCGTCACTAGGAAGTGACTGTGTGGTCAAATGCCACTTTCGTCAGATTTGCAGATTTGCCCTTGTGAGGCTCAAGTTGTGTTCTTTGCAAGTGACATAATTTTTTGCAGTGTTCTGTAATGGCATCTGATTCTCTTTCACAGATTGTCACTGAAAAGCTTGACAAGAACAACTTCCAAGCATGGAAGTTTAGAATGACAAATTTTCTTATGGGAAAAGGATATTGGGAATTTGTTGCAGGAAATGAAGAAGAACCAATTCTTCCTGATGTTCCCAATCAACAGCAAATGCAGGCATTCAAAACATGGCATGAGAGAGCCAGGAAAGTTATGTATTGGCTGTCTATCAGTATTTCAGACTCTATGATTGTGCATATTCAGGATGCAAGTACGCCAAAGGAGGCATGGGATACTTTGTCAAAAATGTATAGCACAAATACGCAAGCCAGGAAAATGTAGCTCAAGTAAGAGTTGCATAATGTGCAAAGAGAAAGTATGAGCATCAAGGACTACCACATGAAGGTGAAGAAGATTGCAGATGCACTTGCTTCCATTGGGTCGCCAGTGGAAGATGATGATTTAGTTTCCGTGACCTTGAATGGTCTAGGAAAGGATTATGCACAGTTCCGAACATCCATTTCCGTCCATGAAAGATTTCCTGATTTTGAGGAGTTGATTGCTCTTCTAATTTTTGAGGAGCAGAGAAATGGTGGTGCATCTTCTTCAGGAGAAACTTCAAAAGAAGCTGTCTTCTACTCAAATGCTGGAAGAGGTAGAGGCAGAGGTAGAGGAGGCCGATTTGGAGGCCGTGGCAGAAATCAGAATATGCAACAAACTCAGGAAAACCAGTCCTATGGAGGAGGACGTGGTAACTCTAGAGGCAGGGGGAGCCAAAGAGGTCGTGGTGGATGGCAAAGAGGCCAAAATGCAAACAGCAATGTTGAATGCTACTACTGTGGTAAAATGGGTCATATGGCTAAAGACTGCTATAAAAAGCAGAATGACATCATGAATGGAAAACTGCAACAAGGAAATTATGCATCTTCTAGTAGACAGGGTGATGACAGAAATGAGCACTTGTTTATGGTGCAGCACATGAACAATTCTGTGACAAGTGCAGAAGAAAGCAATGATGTATGGTATGTTGACTCAGGTGTATCAAACCACATGATAGGTCATGCAGAATGGATGGAGGATGCAAGAAAAATGGAAAAACCAGGATTTGTGGAGACTGGTGATGATACTGCACATCCTATTGTGCAGATTGGAAAAATTCCCTTGTCTATGCAGGATGGGAAAAAGAAATACCTGTCCGATGTATTTCATGTCCCGAATATCACCAAGAATCTAGTTTCTGTTGGTCAAATGGTTGAGCAGGGCTTGCAGGTCAGATTTAATCCTCATGGATGCTTTGTTGAGGATATGAAAAATAAAGGTCACTTGATAGCAAAAGGAAAGAAGAAGGGCAGAATGTTTACATTGGATGCAGACATGTCTGAATTGAGTGCAGCAATGTTTGCACATGGGACCGGTGTAGTTGCAGATGTTAATGTACAATGACTTAAATCAATGCAGGCCCAAAATATTGTTGCAGGTTTGCCAAAATTGAAGGTTGCAGAAATGCATAAGGTATGTGAAGCCTGTCAGTTTGGAAAACAGGCAAGGAAACCATTTCCTAGACATGTTCAAGAGAGTAAGAAGCCATTGAAATTAATCCACTCTGATGTGTGGACAACTAAAGCTGCATCTCTTGGAGGCTGTCATTATTTTGTCAGTTTTATTGATGACTATAGTAGAAAAGTTTGGGTGTATTTTATGAAAAAGAAAAGTGAAGTTTTTGGGCATTTCAAAACTCTTAAAGCGATGGTTGAAAAAGAAATAGGCCTGCAGATAAAATGCCTAAGGTCAGATGGAGGGGGAGAGTACCTCTCAAATGAGTTTGCAAGGTTCCTACAGGAGCATGGCATAAAGCAGCAATATTCATGTAGTCATACCCCACAACAAAATGGAATTGCAGAAAGGAAAAACAGGCATATTGGAGAGGTATCTCATGCCATGCTCAATGAAAAAGACTTGCCAGATTTTTATTGGGCTGAAGCAGTTGCTACAACAGTCTACATAATGAATAGGACTCCCACTGCAGCAATACATGGAATGACTCCAGAGGAGAGGTATACTGGTAGGAAACCAGATATTTCTCATTTGAAAATTTTTGGTTGCATTGCATATGTACATGTGCCAGATGAGTTGAGATCCAAGTTGGATCCAAAAGCTGAGAAGTGCATCTTTATTGGTTATTCTCTGCAGCAAAAAGGGTATAGATGCTATAACCCTTCTACTCATAAGTTTACAGTGAGCAGAGATGTTGTTTTTGATGAGATGACTAGCTGGTATAAACCAGTAAATGTGATTGATGATGTAGATGCACAAAATGGTAATGCTGCACAGAATTCACAGCAACAGTCACAAAATATTAGTGGACCTGGAGCATCCTCTAGCAGTGGTTCACATTCTTCGCCATGGACAGGCAGATTGAGATCAGGAGAATCTTCTCAAAGTAATGCAGATAGTGGTATGCAGGTATCACAAAAAGGAAAAGAGAAGGTTGATCAGCCCATGTTTGATGTGAATGCAGGTCACTCTTATGTGGATGGTGAATCCAGTGGCTCAGAATAGAGCATTGATGATGAGTTGGGTATTCCTTCTATTGTTACACCTGGAGTAAGGAAGACCAGGGATGTTTTGAGAGCACCTGGGAGTGAACCTACTTTGCACAGGTCTACGAGAGCTAGGTATCCTGTGGATAGGCTGAAATATGATGGATTTACAGCCATTCACTATGCATATATGGTCAAAGTGATACAGGAACCAGAACCCACTTCTTTTGAGCAAGCCATGGGAAAAGAAAAATGGGAGAAAGCCATGGATGAAGAAATGGATGCCTTGGAAGCAAATGCTACATGGGAATTGGTACCTTTGCCTAAAGGTAAAAATCCAATTGGCTGTAAGTGGGTTTATAAGGTGAAGCACAATGCAGATGGTTCTGTGAACATATACAAGGCAAGATTAGTAGTCAAGGGGTATGCACAAACATATGGCATTGACTATGAAGAAACATTCAGTCCGGTTGCAAGGATGGCAACCGTAAGAGCAGTCATTGCTATGGCTGCATCAAAGGGATGGTCTTTACATCAGATGGATGTAAAGAATGCCTTCTTGCATGGTGATTTGCAAGAAGAGGTCTATATGGAGCAGCCACCAGGTTATGTGCATGCTGTTCATCCTGAGTTTGTTTGCAGGTTGAAGAAAGCCTTGTATGGCTTGAAGCAAGCACCTAGAGCATGGTCTGACAAGATAGGACAGTATCTTGTCACTATTGGCTTTCAAATTTCCAAGGCAGATTTCTCACTTTATGTGAGAAAAACAGAGAAAGGTATTATGCTACTTGTCATTTATGTTGATGATTTGATTATGACAGGTGACAGTGATGAAGATATCCTTCATGTGAAAATGCTATTGAAGCAGAAGTTTGAGATGAAGGATTTGGGAGAGCTGCGTTATTTCTTGGGCATTGAGGTGATTAGATCACCAAGTGGGATACAGCTCTTGCAGAGGCAGTATGGATTGGACATGCTATCCAAATATGGGATGACAGGCTGTAAGCCTATTTCAGTTCCTTTGGAGTAGAATGTGAAGCTGAGCACAGATGCAGGTGGGCTTCTAGAAGACCCTACTATGTACAGATGCATAGTAGGAAGTTTGATTTATATGACTATTACCAGGCCAGATTTGAGCTATGCTGTTGGATTGGTAAGTCAGTTTATGCAGGCTCCAAGGAAAACACATTTGGATGCGGCTAGACACATACTCAAGTATGTGAAGTCCACATTGCAGTATGGACTATTTTATGAGACTGGGGTTCCGATACAGTTGCATGGATACACTGATGCTGATTGGGCTGGTAGTATTTCTGATAGATGATCTACCAGTGGATATGTGTTCTCTTTTGGGAGTGCTACAGTCACTTGGAGCAGCAAGAAACAGCCTACAGTTGCCTTGTCGAGCACAGAGGCTGAGTACAGGGGTGCAGCAATGGCTGCATGTGAGGTAGCTTGGTTGCATAAGCTACTTTATGATATGCATCAGTCTACAGATGGACCAGTTGTCATTTATTGTGACAACATGAGTAGTATACACTTGGCAAATAACCCAGTCTATCATGCTAGAACAAAGCACATTGAGGGGCATTATCACTATGTGTGAGAGAGGGTTTTACTAGGTCTTATTGATCTAGTTTATGTCAGCACAGAGGATCAAGTAGCTGACATATTCACGAAGGCATTGGGGGCAGAGAAGCTGTGCAAGTTCAGAGACCTGCTTGGTGTGCAGGAATTGGGATTGAGATCGAGGGGGAGTGTTGAGATATCGAGCTCCACTCGTGATACGCTAGGGTGACCATTGTGTATTTATGTCACCGACTTGTCAGTTGCAGACGCGGTTGGTACACCGCCCATGAATAATAGCTACATGATAGCTATCCTTATCTACTCTAGTTCGTGGCTCAATTAGTATGCCACCTTAGTTAGTTGAGTTTGGTTTGAGACCCATATATAGGGTTCTTCTATTTCTTTGTACTTGAGTTCTTTTGGCTTACACAACTAAGAAGAGGAAAACTGTTTTCAGCCTCCACCCTTGTGTGTATTCCCCCATTGTGCAAGCAAGAAAGCTTCAAGTGAGACTCCTTCCTTCTCTCCCACAATCTTGACACCTCTCTCTTATCTTATCTTATCTTCTCTTCTTTTGTTTTGGGCATGACTATGGAGGATGGATCTTGGAGGTGGAGGTTTGAGGATGCTTAAGCTTGCATCAAGAATCGTGGAGCTATCAGAGTGCTTCAGAGAGGAAGCAACTCAATGGGACATCAAGGTAAGCTCACTACACTCGTAGGGATGGATAGCACGTTGGCTATGTGATAGGTAGCCATTAGTGCTCGCTTGAAACACTTGAACAATAAGTGTTCCATGGGTCTTGGCGGTAGAGATTGTACTTGCCTCAACATTATGGTTCCATTGCCGAGACCAACAGATTTAAGCTTGACCGCTTGTGCACTTCAAATCGAGCATCGAAGTAAGCATTTCACTCCTAAACCACCGAAGCCTGAGATAGATAGGAGTTTTTGGGTTTTAATCCATGTTACAAGTAAGTATTTATAGTTTTTGATGATTGTTGAGTAGGAGAAATCCATTCAGTACCCTGCTTTTGATTTTTGTCGCATTTAGAGTAGGATAGGTAGGAGAAATCAAAGAGGGAAGCTTGAAGTTCATTGCTGTAAAACAATCCTAAACAGGGCAATAACAGGGAAAAATGAAAACAAAAGAGTGCTTAGATGTATTGGAGTCAAAGGTTGAGTGATTGGTAAGGCTAAAATGCATGCCAGTGAGGGCATACGGTCCTAGGTAACCAAGAAAAACCTCATTTACAGTTTTGGCTTGTGAGAGAGAGAGAGAGAGAGAGGGAGAGCTTGTAGGTCCATGTCTACATTAGATCTATTAGGGCATATTGGAATTTTTAGTGACATTTGTTGAGAAATTTGCAATAACATCCACCATGATAGCCTCTTTCCTTGGAACAAATAAGGCAAAGAAATAGACTGCAAATAAAGCCTTAGACTATGTAATGTATGCACGGTTTGTTAAAACCATGGTTGTTGAATACCATGGTCCCTTTCCACTTATCTCCACCTACCAATACCACCTACTGTAAGCCTATAAGAGGCACTCATCCCCACACTCATTCTATCAATAATTATCAATCGGTTGTACTTGGATTATGCTTGAATAATATTAGTTGTTCTTCTTTGTCAATGCTTCAGCTTTGTTATGATTGTCTATTTGCTCATTAGTGATCCTCAATAGCATGCATTTCCAATATTTTAACATGGTATCAGAGCATGTTTTAAGTTAGTGAGTCATAAGGCCACTAATTGAGTCATTCCAGTTTGAATTTCTGGCTCCCTTCACCTTTCCATGAATCTCTCACCTACCTCCATAGCTACCCACCTTCAATGGAGGGCTTGAATCTCTCAAACCATGCCATTTTAGCTCGTTTTTTCTTCTAGAGAACTTTTCCTTTGCTCTAGGTGCTCCTCCTATCACTCCATATCCCAATATTGCTGCCTCTCTACTCTAGAATTGCGCCTGCAATAGCTTGCTATCCAGATTGCGCCTTCTGTTGTTTGTACGTTTCATTCTACCTGTACACATCAGCATCATAGGGATTTGATAGTCCCCCTCTCAAGCTTCATTTCTATCAAGAAAGTTTTGGAGATGATCAAGTATTCAGTTCATAGGAGCTGAAAAACCAAGTTGTCCCTAGAAACCCTAATGCAGACTCCATAGCCATCAATTTCAAAGCTCAAATTTTTCTTCCTTTTCCTACTTCCTTTGGCTTAGTAATGTCACTGACCCTCTGATCTACTACAACACTCATTTCCTAGCTAAGTTATCACTTCAAATTAGCAAGAAGAAGATTCAACATCAAGTGCCAACTGCATTGTATCTCTTAATACTAGTGTTGATTAACACTAATCCTCCCGTGCCCTTTGACACACTCAAATTCAATACTTTTGCTAGACTATTCTCAATTTTTTTTTGCAATTGTAGCATCAAATCAAGGAGGGGAAGGCTCGCACTTGCAAGATCTTGAAGATTCCAACTTCAAGGGCATCATAGTCCCCAAATCACCTAGTATCACTTGATATTAATCACCTAGTGCTTCTTAGCACTTGTGCTCAACTGAAATTTGAATTGTTTGGAGTTGATTTGTTGCTAATCTTGCAATCTCAAAATGGGCAAGGACTCAGTGACATCTCGATTCAATGATGTTGGATTCCATAGATGGGAAACTAGGATCAAACTAATCCTAATGAAGAAAGGCTTGTGGTCAATCACAAGTGGTCAATAGAAGAAACCAAGGGAAGCTGCACTTTCAGTCATATGGGATAAAAACAATGATTGGGCTCAAGCTATATTAAGATCAAACTTGATGACAACTACATTCATCATGTTGATGATTGTAAAACCTCTTATGCGACATGGGATTGATTAGAAACCCTATTTGGAGCTCATTCCAAATCCTCAAAATATGGTTTACTAATTGAATTTTTTAAGCTCAACATGCAAAGTAATACCTCACCTACAATTCATTTGAATTATATGGAAAGCTTATTGACACAACTTGTAGGAATCAACTTGAAGATGGATGAAGACATTTGCATTGGAGTGCTTCTCAAAAGTCTTCCACTTGAGTTTTTTGATGTGTCTACCACATTAATAACATGCCAAAGTTGAAACTTGTGGACATCAAAGCCTCTCTCTTGGAAGAGGAAAAGAAGATCAAGAACAAGGGAGAAAAAAGCATCCCAAGAAGAGACCAACAACTCCTCTATGTAAAAGGGAAGAAGAGCGTAGTCTGTGACTTTTGTAAGAAATTTGGGCATATTGAGAATTTTTTCTATGCTAAGAAAAAGTCTTAAAGAGTATATCTTGCTATAGTCAAATAAGATGAAGACAACATTGAAGAAGAAGGAGAAGAAGAACCCCAAGAAAAAAAAGGATAGGACTCACCAGTCCCTTTTTTATAGCTCATGGGAGAGATTGTGCCCAATTGGTCTTTGCCTCATGTCATGAAAGTCTATTATCTTGAATTTTGAGCTTAAAGTAGAGTTCTTTGTTCTTGGGGACCTTCCCATGCTTGCTACATAAGCATACAACATCCGATCTGCACATCAGTGGTATCAGAGTGAAGCTGAAATCAAGGGCTTCTAATCGCTTACCATCTCCCGTGAAGGAAAAGCTCCTAGAATGAATGGGCTCTACAGTCAGTCGCACGACAATTCGTCAATACCAATGTGTTCCTGGTGGTGAAGAACCCCATGTTGTGCTGTTGGATCATGAAGGACTAGTCGCTGACGGAGGACCACCCGAGAAGTTCCTTTGTAAACATGTTTTTTTTTCTTCTCTCAGACACAAAAGCTAAGTAACAATCATTAAGATTAGCTTATTGTTTAAGCTTAAAAGCTAAAAATCTCCAAAATCACTCGAATATGGTGGCAAGATGCACTCCCTAGCGGTGACATCGATGTCAGCATCCTTTCGTCCCAGCATAGTTCAAATTGTTGGTCAAAGCTTTCTTTTCAAAAAGCTAAAGCTTAAATGTTTAAGCTATTACTAAAGTTTCAAAAATCCAAGCTTAAATCTTCTCCGTAGCCAAAGTTCACACTGGTCAATCCCGAACTCATTTCAACCTCCTTACAAGCCTCTGTTCACACCCGTGCTGTGACAGAGATAATTTTCAGCAAGCAGATTTCTATACAGTACAATCTTCACAGGCAAAGAATTTGTCGAAGAAGTATTTCAGCAACTTTGGTATCCGCAAAGAAGAAAGATCGCTAAAAGCCATTTATAAAAAAAGAGAGAGAGCAAGCCTTGTAAACCCAACATTGAGCTACGCTCATCCCGCTAACAAGATTTTGAGTGTGTGAGGTTGTTTGAAATTTTACAGGATGACCGATCAAACTATGAAAGATTTTATGGCCAATGGTGATTTACCAGAACCAATAATGGAGCAAAAATTCGACCTAATTGTGATGCAGCTTCAAGAGGAATGAAGAGCATACCAAAATTTGCAAGCTCAATTGGCCACTCTTCAACGATCTATTATTGATCAAGATGGACCGCAACCTGAAGATGTTATATGACACATGATTGATGCAACACTTAAGCACAATCTATCCGAAAAGAAGCCAATATAAGTAAAATAAATTTAAAATTCCATACTTTTAATGGGTTACGTGATGGAAAGATTGTTCTCACTTTTATCAATCAGGTTGATGATTATTTCCATGAAGAGTAGTATGCCAAAAAAGACAAACTCAAGTGTATCACTAATGACTTAGTGGACAGAGCATCATTATGGTGGACTGTTGTCCGCAAAATCATTGATTGTATAACGCACGATCGATGCGACACTTGAAGCACAATCTATTCGAATAGAAGTCAAGATAAGCAAAAGAAATTTCAAATTCCATACTTTTAATGGGTTACATGATGGAAAGACTATTTTCACTTTTATTAGTCAGTTTGATGATTATTTCCATGAAGAGTAGTATGCTGAAAAAGACAAACTCAAGTGTGTCACTGATCACTTAGTGGACAGAGCATCACTATGGTAGACTATTGTCCACAAAACCATTGATTGTCCTACTACTTGGGAGACTTTTCAAAAGAAATTTTTGCAGAATTTTCTCCCACCTCAATTTCACAAAAAAGCAATCAAACAGTGGGATCTTCTACAACAAAGAGATCACGAGCCTATTTCACAATATACCGAGCGTTTTTGGAATGCTTTATTACAACTTCGAATGCTCGAAGATGTACCTGAGGCGACCCATAAGAAAAAGTTTATGTATGGTTTGCTTGGCCACTTCTATGCGGAAGTGAACATGTTCAAGCCAATGACTCTCAAGGAAGCAATTTCCTTGGCCCATGATGTTGAAGAAAAAATTCGAGGATGAGAGAAGTGACCACAACAATTCTCAAATAACGGTAACTTCGGTACAAAGCAATTCAATTCTAACTTTCGAAGATTCAATCAATACCACTTTGTTCCATCTTCATTCCGTAAACCTTGGACACGACCCCTTGCTTTACCAATACAAATCCAAATCCTAAGCCATCTTTCCAGCCAAATCCCAACATTCCTAAACTTCTTGCTATTATCAATAATGTTTCTAAAGCCAAATCCATAGTTTGCTATAAGTGCCATCAACCTAGACATCTAGCAATGAATTATCAATCCAAAAAACCAACTATTCACATCAACTACTTGGGAGTGACTAAAGATGAAGACCATGAAGAAATGCCAGATTTCACAGAAGACGATGACAATATCACTACTACTGCAGATACTTTACCACGTATGCCAAATCCCCATTCTTTATTAACAATGAAATGTCTTGTGCATGGTAGAGAAAAAACTATTTTACATGATGATGGGAGCACACATGATTTTATTTATGAAAAATTGATCAAAGAATTGAATTTTCATACTATTTCGACTCATTAATGCATCAAGGCTGTATTCTTAGGCACTAGATACAATGGAACACAAGAAGTGCGTGACTGATGGACCTAAAAACGGGCCGGCACTGGCTCATGCACTAGCCGGACCTCGTCACTATGCGCAAGACAACCCCCTCGGCCTCGCGGCCAGGAGCGTCTATCAAAATCTCTGCCTTCCTAAACATTGCGTTTGTAATACGTTGTAGTCCAACTGATCCTAACCCAATATTGCTCCTCAGAGGGAGTCCCTTTCACATAGCCAAAAGGCTCGAATCACATACACATGGGGTTCCTCCTACGGCTGAATGCCGTCAACCCTCTGCGACTCTCCTACACCTTGGGGATTGGCCCCTCGATGCGCCGCTCAACATTTAGACATTTCGCACAAACGTCACTCAAGGTACCAAATAAACGTATCCAGGAATGTACCATTGTCCTTACTTAATTTCCCCTTTAGGATCCCACGACTAGCCTACATCATAGGAACCTCATACTCTCAACGGTGGGTCACAGGCCTACTGAAAACAATTGCTATGCGTATCCAGGAGCTAACTCTGATACTTTTAATTTCCTCTAAATGATCATGCAAAGAGGTGGATGCCTAGTGCTCAAACATCTAGCAAAACAGTATCGTGCACAAGTGCAAATCATTCTTTCATGTTTTTCTTTCTAACCGCTTTGTGCTTCGTGGCATGGGCTTAGCACCGAGGTGATCCTCGTGCTACTAAGCTCTTAATCTTAATTATCATCCGTCCTAAATGCTATGCATAGAAATCAGCAACTTTCCCATCATCTCACACGGCATTTAGACATATTTCAACTTCTCTACCCTTCCCCGTTTAAATATTGCATCGTTGGATAGGTGTATAGGGTATTTTGACATCATTTTATGTGAAAAAAACTAGAAAAAGACACACTAGAACAAGAAGGCGGGGTTGAACTGAGGCAAATCCTCATGCTTCAATCCCCCCAAACATTCACAAACATTGCTCTTATTTATCCTTATTTTTCGGAACCCAAAATGCATTTTTCCCCTATTTTTCATGGTTTTTTTATCATTTTCCCCCATTTTCTTCATTTTCTTGTATTTTTTAAATTGTTGAAAATGAAAACCAGTTTATGGGCTGTGGCCCTTAGTTCTTTTGCAACAAAATTGAAAGATTAGTTGATGTGTATCGACGGTTTTCCCCATTTATACGCCCAAAACCCTTGTTTTTCCCCATTTTTCATGGTTTTCGGGTTTCTTGACATTATTTCGAGCCATGAAATGCATGTTTTTCATAATTTCTAGTTATAAACAGTAAGAACTCAGAAGAATCAGCAACATAATCAAATCTTAGTCCATATGAACGGCATTCCATCAATCAAAAGCATAAAACACTAAATTTTCTTTGTAATTTTTTAGTTTACCGCTTAAACGCGTGTTTCGGGTTTTGTGTCCATGGCTGTAGATTTGGAAACCAGCAACACTTCATGTCCAGCAACATCACAAATCACCATTCTTAGCCCGTGGAGCAATCCGGTCCATGCCGGACAAGTCTCCATCATTCTTTCTTCATTGCTCCTTCCCACACATGAACTGCCTCTTAGAAGAGAGAGAGGGAGGAGAGAGAAAGACTGAAATCAGAATTCTTCATAGAGACCACCATTTCTCGGGCGAGAGGCGGCGATAGAGTCCACAGACAGAGGGGAATGAAGCCCCATAATCCATTGGGGGGGTTGTTTGCAGCAGCCATGATGTCTCTCATCCATTCATGGCGCATTTTTCGGGCGCCATCTTCTTCCACGTTTTTTCATGCCTCTTCATTCTCTCTCCACGTTTTTTGCTTCATAAGGTGCATAAATTTTTTGGGGGGGGTCCAAACTCAAAAGGCATGCTCAAATTTGGCCTCCCAAGTGTCCACCTTTTCATATCTTGACCGTTTCCTTGGCCATTTTCCTGTCCGGACTCCGAATTGAGCTCTGAAAAATCCTGGGCGTCCGGCTTAGCATCCCGCATTGGCCAGTAGCTTGTGTCAACCCGCACAACCGTCTGAAAAATTATGAAAAATCAACAAGTGTCGCTCGGGCACCTTTAAAGCACTTTGACGCTTAAAATCGTCCTAGATCGAGCCGCCGCCTTTGACAGTGAATATTTTTCCCTCAATATTCATAATTTTTAGCTATTTTTAAGCACTTTCCGTCACCTAAATTCCGCTCTCATTGGCGACCACGGGATAGGGCGACTCAGCCCGTCGAATCCACGAACATATCTGCACATAAACAACCAAAGAAGCATCAAACTAATACAAAACAATTATCATCATAAAACTCAGCACAATGCTCCCCCCACCCCTGGCAGAACCAAGGCATAACATCCACAAGGAGTAGGCCTAGCATCATTTAATAGAAGATCCGAAGCGAGTTACTAACCAGCTGCTCCAACACAGCCAAACAAAAAAACCTATCAAAGAGGTTGCCCTAAGTGGTAGTCTGAACTACTTACCAACTAAAGACAACACCACTAGGAGCTCCTACAAGGCGAGGACTCCTATAGCCTGAGCAAAGGATATTTTCTTCCAGTACATGTCTTCTTTTAGGATTTTTATTAGATGAACATACTTGGGCATGTAAAAAGGAGGGAGCTGAGCGTAGTGACCCAAGGAGAACAGGGCATCGGTCTCAGGACCTGTCTCGGCACCCAAGAACCTACCAAGCCCTCGCAAGGCGACACTTAATCCTTTTCAAACGCTCACTTTTATTTTCGCTCCAACCTTCCTTGTTTTGATATTATTTTTCCAGCAAGAAGCCACCCCTAGGAAGACAAGGTATCGGCCCCGGGTCTGACTCGTCCCCAGGAACCTACCAGGCCTTCACAAGGCGATGATCAACTGCTTATATATTTTCATTTCATTTCTTTTCATTGATAGGGGTTAGAACCCCTTTTTACACACCTTCGCATTTATATTCATCTTTTCGGATATTCAGGATTTCTTGGCATCATTATTATTATCTTCTAGCAGGCTTCTCTAACTGCCTCACTACTAACAAGAACTCCTAGAACGGCTGCCTAGCAGGTTAGCAGAACAGAGCCACTAGGACTTCCTTCTAAAACAGGTCTTTCAATGTCTAACAATGTCTTTATAGGAGGCAATGACTACTCCGACCTCCCTCAAACATACGTAGCCTAAACCTGGGACTTCATGCCTTGGTCGCCGGTCCCCAACAAAAAGTATCCCCTCAACAAGTACAAATACACATATAACAGGAAAGAAAGGTACTCGTAAAGGAGAAATATCACCTGGAGTGGCCACAAGAAGCTTCCATCGCAGCAAAGGCTCCTCCAGGCTCCACCAAATTCCACGCACCACGAAACCTGTCCAGCACAACACTAAACAAAAACCCAATTAAACGCACCCGCACTAGACAGGGAAATGGCCCTCTTGGCCTAATGAAATCAGACATGACTTTGCTACAAAACTAAATCGGCCCTCGTGGCCTAATGAAATAAAACAATACTATGCAGAACATCCACCTGGAAACAACCATGATAGACATCAAAGCATACTATTCCCAGGGGAACAGGGCTTGTAGCCCTAAACTAGGTGCATTAAATTATGACCTATCCCTCCTGCGTACATCGCAAGAGGTGTGCGCATCACATGTCGTCGAATCAGTCTGTGGGTCTGAGATAATAAAGGTAGATGAGTCTCGCTTACCCTCTGCATCACCCAAATCAACCATCGTCTGCCAAAGAGGGCATGTTCAGAAAGCATACCCCACAAACGACCAGGTCATGTCTCACCATCAATAGATATATCGGGACAAGGGCCACAATTAAAGAAGAGGTCCTCTTCATACGCAAGATTAGCCAATGAATCGGCAAACTGATTCCAATTCCGTGGAATCAGCTGAAAAGACACTCTATCGAATTCGTCTAGCAGGGCTATGGCAGTGTGATGGTACATACAAAGGATCGGGTTCCGCACCATGTACGTCCCATTGAGTTGATTTAAAACCAACTGAGAGTCCCCTTTCACCAACAACTGGCGGATACCACCCTTTTTTGCAATATTCAAACCCATGATCAGGGCTTTGTATTCGGCCATATTATTGGTAAAATTCACCCCAAGATAAGCAGCTAACTTCATGACAATGCGTCGTCGGGGGTCTCGGATGACAACTCCTACACTTCATTTTTTGCATGCACCCCTGGACGCCCCATCAAAGTACAAGGTGTACGTCCATAAAGGGTTTACATATCCTGCCATCCTGAACTCTACTCGTAATTATGGTAATCGAAATTCAGCATATTCAACGGGTGGACTGTAGGCTCCATCCCTCCATCATCATTGAATTCAACAGGGATGCTCGTCAAAAGTTGTAGGCAATGATGGCAGAAGACCTTGATTTCCCAAATAAATGTCCCGCCTTCTTGCTCAATCACCTTGTATCCTTTGCTCCACCAAATGAGCTTTCCCTGATGATACCTCTGTTCCAAATATGGGTGTTCTAAATAAGGGATCAGACGACCCATCAACCTCTATCACGATTTCCTTGCAGATGTTTGATCAATCTTGCCTAGACCTGCAAGGCAGTTATAGCATTAGTACAATCAGAAGTAATAAGGTTTAATCTTATTAAGATTAACCTTATTTTTAAATTCTATCCCCTCAAGGTCAGCTAACAAAACTGTGGATTTATTCTTTCCTATTCTAACGATCTTATAGGGCCCATCCCATTTGGGTTCTAGCTTGCCTGGGAATAATTCACGTCGTGCGTCATAATACAGAACAAGCTGTCCTTTCTTGAAGGTGTATTTCTTGGCTTTGAGGTCGTGTAGCTTCTTCATTCGGCGCTTCGCCACTTCTTGGTGCAATAAGCTCTGCAACTTAAGCTCGTCTAAATGGGCCAATGTCGTCAAACGCTCAAAAAGAGTGTCTTCATCGCTCAAAGAATGATTGATGGCAAACCGAATAGTCGGCAGCTCAATTTCTAGAGGCAAGACACACTCCTCCCCATATACTAACTTGAACGGGGTATGGCCAGTGGCTCGTTTGAAAGTCGTATTATAAGCCCATACTGCCACGTATAACTTTTTATCCCAATCCCGTTTCTTTTCCGACACAATTTTGGACAGGATGCCTACAAGTTGCTTGTTGGTGCTTTCAACCTGACCATTGGCTTGCGGATTATATGGGGTTGTCTTGTTATGCTTGATGTTCCACAACTCTGTCAAACCTTTGATCACCTTATTCAGGAAATGGGTTCCGCGGTCTGACACTA
Organism: Lygodium microphyllum; assembly: GCF_053477565.2. Classification (NCBI taxonomy): domain Eukaryota; kingdom Viridiplantae; phylum Streptophyta; class Polypodiopsida; order Schizaeales; family Lygodiaceae; genus Lygodium; species Lygodium microphyllum. Next base: position 1,109,289 of record NW_028229517.1, read on the forward strand.
ATTCTTTCGGCGGACCAAACCGGCATATTATCTGCTCTAAAAGGAAACTAGCAGTTTCTTTAGCATCATCTTTCCTTGTTGCACGTGCTTCTGACCACTTTGTGAAGTAGTCAGTTGCTACAATGATGTACCTCTTTTGCGTAGTCGATGACGGAGTAATAGGACCCACAAAGTCTATTCCCCACTTCTCAAATGGAAGTATCGCCATAATAGGGGTGAGTGGTCGTTTCCTATTCTCTCGACTATCATGCCGTTGGCAAATATCGCATCTCTTAACATACGCAAACGCATCCTGGAAGATGGCAGGCCACCAATAACCTGCTCTTAAAGCCTTTTGTGCTGTAAGCCGTCCAGCAAAATGGCCACCGCAAGCAGAATCATGGCACTCTTCCAAAATGAATGGCACCTCGTCAGGCATCACACATCGGCGATAGATGTCATCAACCCCTTGCCGATATAATGTACCTGCGATCAAGGCAAACTTTAACGCTTGCTGCTTAATTTTCCTTTTCTCAGCCTTAGATAACTCGGACCCCGCCTCTCCCGTTGATAAATAATGCGTTATTGCAGCATACCAGGAGGGAATAGATGCCGTATCTATTTTAAATATCAACTCCATGTCACTACCTTCAGCCACAGATTCTTTCGGCTCCCCAAAGTCCACTAGACATTCCACGATGCCTTGCAACCTTGGTGGCTTACTCTTGATTTCATAATCAAATTCTTGCAAAGTGATTAACCACTTTGCTAGACGGTCAGGCGGCTGTAACTTATTCATCAATAGTCGAAGTTCCTCCGCCTTCGTATAAAGTACGACTTTCTCATAAAGAATGTAATGCCTAAATTTCTTGGTCCCAAAGACCATCGCTAGACACAGCTTCTCCATGTAGGTGTAATTAATTTCGGATACCCCCAGCTTCCGACTAGCAAAAGCAATCGGGTGGTACCACTTCTCTTCCCAAATTTGGGCTAAACAGCAGCTGATACTATACATGGTGGCTGCTGAGAATATATAAAACACCTCACCTCTTTTAGGTGCTTTTAAAACGGGCGCTCTTGCTAGCTCTTGTTTCACATCCTCGAATGCTACCTTACAAGGGTCACCCCATACAAACGAACAGCTAAAGGACAATAAATTTGTAAGTGGCAACGTTCTTTCTGCTAAGGTGTTAATGAATCTACGGTAGTAACCAACCGAAGACAGAAAGCTATGAACCTCTTTCGGAGTGCGTGGTGGACCCATGGCAACTATAACTTTCACCTTCTCGGGGTCTGTCGCAATTCCTACCGAACTGACCACATGGCCTAGCAATAGCCCATAAGGTACTCCAAAAGCACACTTCCGTGGGTTTAGGGCGATGCAAAATTGTCTACAGCGCTCAAAGCATTTTCTCAAAATGATCAACTGCCTTTCTCTCACGGTGGCGGCCCCTAAGTCATCAATAAACACCCTCAACTCTTCAGGGGATATGTCACCGAATGTCTTATCGGCTGTTCATTGCCACGAACCAGGCGCATTGCATAAACCAAAAGCCATCACGTGGTAAGCAAAAGTGCCAAATACAGTGATAAAAGTTGTTTTCAACTTGTCCTCTTCTGCAATTGCCATTTGGTTGTATCCTGCAAAGCAATCCATAAACGAATATATCTCCCTACCCGCTAATTGATCCAAAATCTGGTCAATAAATGGTAATGGGTAGTAGTCCTTAACTGTCTGCTTATTCAGCTCCCGAAAGTCTACACACAAACGGATCTGATTATTCTTCTTCTTTCTAATCACAACTGGCGAACACCATTCCGTGTGTTGCACAGGAAAAATCAAACCCGCTTTTCGAAGCTTCTGTAACTCTTCAAACAGCCCGTCCCTCAATTCGAAAGGCATACGCCTTACTTTCTGCCGTACAGGACGACTGCCCTCTTTCAACGGAATTGTATGAACAGCAAGGCTAGGGGGAATGCCTCTCAACTCATCATAACTCCAGGCAAAGATATCACGGAATTCCTGGATCAAGGCCACATAGTCCTCCCTTTTTGCTGTGCTGAGCATAGAGCCTAATTTGATTGGCCGCGAATCATCAAGCGTACCAAGGTCTAGCTCGATAACATCTGCATCTCTTATACGATCTTGGCCCTCTATCGGCTCGTTCAAAGTGACCTGATAGATGTCCTCCGTGGTGGATCCCTCTTTGGACTCATCACTCGATGATGTCTCACTAGCAGATAAATCTTCTAATGTCTCCAATTCTGTAGAAGATAGAGGAGCTCTCTCACTCTGCGGGGACTCAGGATAAGCATCAACCACCACACGCTGGGCACCTCTGCCAAATATTAATCGACCGGCAGGTATATCAACTTGGCAATCCGCTTGCAAGATCCAAGGTCGTCCGAGTAATACTTGGTAACTTGGCCGCCCTGCAAAACGAATTACCCTAAAGTCCAACAGGCATTCTACATTTGCAACAGTGACATGGACCTTAGTAATGCAGCCTTCCGGCTGTCTCAAACTGTCATCTGCCATTCTGAGAATTGTGGAAGTATCTTTCTGAATCGCAAGACCCAACCTTTCCATCAGTTCAGAACTCATAATGTTAACAGATGATCCCGTGTCGACAATGGCATAATCTACTAATATCCCATCGACATAGGCTGCAACCCTTGGGCAATGCTTCTCAGCATGCTCGAACCAGTCATCACCAACTCGCGCAATACCCAAAGGTTCTACAATATACCCGGTACGTAGGATCTTTCTAAATTCCTTACGTACTCCTGGGGAAAGCTTAATAAGCTGCAAAAGGTTCACATCCGGCTTGACTTCGCAAAGAGAGCCCGCCAAATCGAATTCATGATAGTTCGAAAGAGCTCGCTTTTCACGCCAAATCATCCGCTCTTTAGGTCGCTGAGCTGGCTTTATTGCCTCTTTCTTAACTTTCACCTTCTTCTTTGGTGCTTCCTTATCGGCTTTACTCTCTACGGGCTTCAAAGGTCCCCCTTCTAGGGCAGGATCCAAAACTTGCGTTCCTTTGTCGCCTTGTTTAGGGTTTCCGTCGACAGGCTTATCCATGTCGGCTTCTCTACCCTTTTTACCTCTTGTAAGGACAGCTCGTAGATTAGAGGTTTCAGCATCATTAACGCGTACAGCCTCAATCAAACTAACCCCACTACCACTTGGTAGCTCCTCCACTGTAGTCTTTGATCGTTGAAGTATTTGTTTAGGCCCATCCTCTCGCTGGGAATCATTTCCTTGGGCACGATGATTAACAGGCCCTGGTTGCCGACTACCCCGCTGGAGAGAACTGATCTTACTCCAGCAAGTAGCCGCTAGATGGCCGGATTTTCCACAAATATCGCACTTAACATTTGGGCAATTTCTTGGATAGTGCTGCCCGCCACACCATTTGCAACTAAACCTCGACGGCGCACCCTCTTCTGGGTATCTACTTCCTATCAAATTTTGTTGTTTTTTAAGGAAGTTGACATCAACGGCTATTTGTCGATACTGCTCCGTAATCATGTCGGTATAATGCTTCATCATGTCCTTAACCTCGCCAAGAACATTGGAAGAACTCGACTCATAGCCTTGGTCATTTCCATGTCGTTCAATCGGCCTAACAATTCGATTAGGCACAGGCTGTTGAGCTGCAGGCATGGTGTTAGAATTGACCGCCTGGCCTCCACTACTTGGAGCCATTTGACTGCCCGTAGGCATCGACATGCTAGGGGGAGCTGGTAATAAAGGGACATTCTGTATCATGTTCCCTCTCCCATTAGGGTTAGCCATCGCTATCCCTTGGCCACTACTGCCATTGGCTATTGCCATATTGTTTCCCAATACTAAACCCATGTTCGAATTGCCTCTAGAAGCATAGGCTGCTTGTAGTCGGGATTCCACCTCTTGTGCTCGTGTAATGGCAGTATCTATATCCCCCAAGGGAACACTACTCAACTGCAATTGGATATTAAAGTCCAAACCATGTAGGAAATATTGCAATTGGGCAGCTGCGGGGATAGGAATAGAGGTGTCCAACTTACGGAAGACCTCTTTTATCTTCTTTGCATAAGCACGAATATCCTCGTGTGGATCTTGGCGGGTCACGTTGAGTACACGCAACCAATATTGCCCACCCCTTTCAGGGGCAAACTCCCTTCGAAAAGCTCCATAAAATGCATCAATGTTCAATATGGTTCCGGCTTCTAAACCATGATACCATATAGCAGCTCTTCCTTTGAGAGTCATGTTGAAGAACATCATTAAATGCCCTTCTTCTTGAATGCGACAGTTAAACATCAGCTTTTGAAACTCCCTAATGTGGAGTTCCGCATCTTCCTCAACTAGCCCATTAAAAATGGGTAGCGGGTAACCTAGAGCCGGCAAATCCGTCGTTCCTGCTGGAATTGCAATAGGCTGCGCCATGACGAGGATTGGATTTGCACTAGGAATAGGGAACGGTGGGGTTACACCTCCCGCAATTGACGTGGATTGGCTTATGGCAGGAAGGGGAGCACTAGAGCTTCCACCTTCTCCTAACTTATTGCTTGGGGTCCTAAGACCACTAGATCCACTCCCTCGTAAGGGTTCAGCACCGCTACGCTTAGGGGAATATCTCCTAAAGATTTCAGCACGTCGCCTAGCTCTCTTGTCTCTTTCCTGCTTTTGGATTTCTGCTAGACGATGCTTATCAATAAATAACGGATCGATCTCAGTATCCTTTGGCATAAACTGCTAGTTGGTCCCTAGAAAACCAGGATTCGAGAACCGCCACTTTTAAGCAGCTCCCGGCAGACGCACGACTGATGGACCTAAAAACGGGCCGGCACTGGCTCATGCACTAGCCGGACCTCGTCACTATGCGCAAGACAACCCCCTCGGCCTCGCGGCCAGGAGCGTCTATCAAAATCTCTGCCTTCCTAAACATTGCGTTTGTAATACGTTGTAGTCCAACTGATCCTAACCCAATATTGCTCCTCAGAGGGAGTCCCTTTCACATAGCCAAAAGGCTCGAATCACATACACATGGGGTTCCTCCTACGGCTGAATGCCGTCAACCCTCTGCGACTCTCCTACACCTTGGGGATTGGCCCCTCGATGCGCCGCTCAACATTTAGACATTTCGCACAAACGTCACTCAAGGTACCAAATAAACGTATCCAGGAATGTACCATTGTCCTTACTTAATTTCCCCTTTAGGATCCCACGACTAGCCTACATCATAGGAACCTCACACTCTCAACGGTGGGTCACAGGCCTACTGAAAACAATTGCTATGCGTATCCAGGAGCTAACTCTGATACTTTTAATTTCCTCTAAATGATCATGCAAAGAGGTGGATGCCTAGTGCTCAAACATCTAGCAAAACAGTATTGTGCACAAGTGCAAATCATTCTTTCATGTTTTTCTTTCTAACCGCTTTGTGCTTCGTGGCATGGGCTTAGCACCGAGGTGATCCTCGTGCTACTAAGCTCTTAATCTTAATTATCATCCGTCCTAAATGCTATGCATAGAAATCAGCAACTTTCCCATCATCTCACACGGCATTTAGACATATTTCAACTTCTCTACCCTTCCCCGTTTAAATATTGCATCGTTGGATAGGTGTATAGGGTATTTTGACATCATTTTATGTGAAAAAAACTAGAAAAAGACACACTAGAACAAGAAGGCGGGGTTGAACTGAGGCAAATCCTCATGCTTCAATCCCCCCAAACATTCACAAACATTGCTCTTATTTATCCTTATTTTTCGGAACCCAAAATGCATTTTTCCCCTATTTTTCATGGTTTTTTTATCATTTTCCCCCATTTTCTTCATTTTCTTGTATTTTTTAAATTGTTGAAAATGAAAACCAGTTTATGGGCTGTGGCCCTTAGTTCATTTGCAACAAAATTGAAAGATTAGTTGATGTGTATCGACGGTTTTCCCCATTTATACGCCCAAAACCCTTGTTTTTCCCCATTTTTCATGGTTTTCGGGTTTCTTGACATTATTTCGAGCCATGAAATGCATGTTTTTCATAATTTCTAGTTATAAACAGTAAGAACTCAGAAGAATCAGCAACATAATCAAATCTTAGTCCATATGAACGGCATTCCATCAATCAAAAGCATAAAACACTAAATTTTCTTTGTAATTTTTTAGTTTACCGCTTAAACGCGTGTTTCGGGTTTTGTGTCCATGGCTGTAGATTTGGAAACCAGCAACACTTCATGTCCAGCAACATCACAAATCACCATTCTTAGCCCGTGGAGCAATCCGGTCCATGCCGGACAAGTCTCCATCATTCTTTCTTCATTGCTCCTTCCCACACATGAACTGCCTCTTAGAAGAGAGAGAGGGAGGAGAGAGAAAGACTGAAATCAGAATTCTTCATAGAGACCACCATTTCTCGGGCGAGAGGCGGCGATAGAGTCCACAGACAGAGGGGAATGAAGCCCCATAATCCATTGGGGGGGTTGTTTGCAGCAGCCATGATGTCTCTCATCCATTCATGGCGCATTTTTCGGGCGCCATCTTCTTCCACGTTTTTTCATGCCTCTTCATTCTCTCTCCACGTTTTTTGCTTCATAAGGTGCATAAATTTTTTGGGGGGGGTCCAAACTCAAAAGGCATGCTCAAATTTGGCCTCCCAAGTGTCCACCTTTTCATATCTTGACCGTTTCCTTGGCCATTTTCCTGTCCGGACTCCGAATTGAGCTCTGAAAAATCCTGGGCGTCCGGCTTAGCATCCCGCATTGGCCAGTAGCTTGTGTCAACCCGCACAACCATCTGAAAAATTATGAAAAATCAACAAGTGTCGCTCGGGCACCTTTAAAGCACTTTGACGCTTAAAATCGTCCTAGATCGAGCCGCCGCCTTTGACAGTGAATATTTTTCCCTCGATATTCATAATTTTTAGCTATTTTTAAGCACTTTCCGTCACCTAAATTCCGCTCTCAGTGACTTAGAAATTAAAATTGGTGATTATATCGAGCACAGAAATTTCTTAGTTGTGCCTTTGCAATCTAGTGACATTATCTTAGGAATGCCTTGGAGTCATCAATATAATCCCGATATAGATTATTCCACACATTCAATGAAGATTCATTTTAATGAAAAACAAATCACACTGCATGATATGCACATTTTTTATAATTTTCCATTGCTTAGTCATACACAAGCTAAACGTGCATTAAGAAAAGGTAGCAAATCCTACTTAATATGGGTGAATGAAATTGAAGTTAAAGAAAATCAGATGCATCTTAGGCATGTACAATTTCTTTCATAATTTAAAGATTTTTTTGCTACTGACTTACCACCTGGTTTTCCACCTACATGTCTTGAAGATCATAAAATAGAATTAATTTTAGGTTCACAACTGCCATGTAAAGCAACTTATCAACATAGTCAAATTGAATAGAAATAAATTCAAAATCAAGTTGAAGAATTGCTAACCTGAGGACTAATTAGGCCCAGTAGTTCTCCTTTTGGTGCACTTGTCCTGTTAGTCAAGAAGAAAAATAACACCTATAGGATATGCATTCATTATCGTTCCTTACATAAGATCACAGTCAAGAATAGATATCTGATCCTTAGGGTAGACGATCTCATGGATAAACTACAAGGGGCTGCAATATTTAGCAAAATATATCTTAAATTTGGATACCATCAAGTATGATTGGACATATCTGATATTTTTAAAACTACATTTAGGACTCAATTTGGACATTGTGAATTCCTTGTTATGCCTTTTGGTTTAACTAATGCACCAGCCACATTCAGTCGTATGATGAATTGCATATTTTTGAAGCATCACTACAACAGAAACGAGGCATAGATGTGCATGTTAGACGCGCAAAGTCGGGCACATCTATCACAACGTCTATAAGCGCGTGTAAACGTGCGTGTAAATAGATGCGAATTTTGCATCTATATATCCGTGCAAATAGACGCGCTTGTACACGTGAAAATAGATGCACACGTCAAAATTCAAATCATACTTAAATCATTTCTTTTCAAACTATGCCTTTCCTTTCCTAAGTTTTTTGCTGATTTGAAGCTTGAGTTTAGCCGACATGCAGTCTCTTCATGCCTCACCTAGTCTCTTCATGCCTCACCTCCTCATGACTCACCTCTTCTTTCATTTCAAACACACAAGAAGGGAAAAAGAAAAGCCAAGGAGAGGAAGAAAGAAAGAACAAGAGAGAGGAGAACAAGAAGAAGTATCAAGCAAGTAAGTAGGCATCAAGGGAGGATAACTTACCAAGGAGAGGAAGAAGGAGAAGGAAGAAGCACCACCACCCACCACACCAAACACCCAAGGTGAGTCTCTCTCTCTCTCTCTCTCTCTCTCTCTCTCTCTCTCTCTCATTGGAAAATGAGAGAGGTGAGCTTTGTGGGGGTTGCCTAGGTGGTGGCTCTCAATCACCCTCACTGGAAAATGAGAGAGGTGAGCCTCCACAAATGTACTACTCTATCACTGATGTTGGTGGTATCTTGCATGACTTTGAGGGAAGGGAAGTGATAGCCTACTTGAGAAGTGTCGTGCATGCCACATACAAAGATTGCATGATTTCCTTCAAGCACAAAAAAAATGGTTTGTGGCAAGAGGTGCTGCGGATAGTATATAAAAGGTACCCTAATCCCGAGAATTCACGATTCTTAGATGATTGGGGATGGTCAAAGGTGAGAGACGTGCTTCATAACAAGAGGTCTCACCTTATGACGCTCGCCAAGGAGTCATTGCGGAGACAAGAGCAGGGGCGCCCTGGATATGGCCAACCACCCAATTGCCACCGCAAGGAGTGGAAAGAGGCCAAGAAGAGAGCAACGGAGAAAATGACAAGTCGCCAGCATGCAAAGGCGCGACGTATCCAGATGGCAACCATGGGATCGTTGCATTATGGATCGGGTGGCAGGGAGTCATGGGAGGCTGAGTTTGTAAGTATTATTTGATTTCTTTTTTTAAATTAAATTTTGTAATTTGTTTCACTTCATTATGTAGTGTGTTTTAATACGTTGTATGTTCAAATTGTTTTGTAGTATCATATCGTTGGTAGGATGCCTACTCCTAGAGAGGTAGGCTACCATCGAGGTCATAACCGGGCGTCCACTTGGCAGTGTTTCTACGAGGAGGGACTCATAAGGGAGGAGCAATATAATCATGCCATGAGGATTCCACCACTAGAAGAGGCATGCTTTATTTTTTACATGAAAAGTATAGATAACTCTAATTTATTGTTTGTAATGGTATTTATATACCTTAATCCTTTGTGTAGGTGAACCCTGATGCAGTTGAGGATAGCGAAGGGGGGACTAGCAGTAGCGGTGGCAGCAACGGTAGCGGCACAAGCAGCGGTGGTGGTAGCGATGATGATGCCTCTTCTGAGGAGATATAGAGGAGCCCCATGCATGCATGCCTCCCCTTGGGTTGTAATTTTCATTTTTGATATATATTACTTTCAGCTAGTGCTTGCGACCATGACGTCACAAGCACTAGAACTCATAATGTAAAAATGTTTCATCTATATATATGAAATTTCGTGTGCTACATACATTGTTTTGTTTTCAGTATCCAATCTTCAAAATAATCTTTCTCTGTTTTCCCTAAGTATACAATTTGATGTTGATGGGGGGAAAAAAACCAGAGAGTATCACATGCTCTCTGGTTTTTTTTTCATACCTCTCTTTTGTGCGTCTATCAGCGCGTCTAAATTGCAAGATAAATGCGCGTCTATTCTCGTAAAAAATTTTCAGAGTAAACGTGGTTTTAGACGCATAGATACACGCGTGTATAGATACACAATATGAATATATCCACTTTTTTATAAATATGATTATATATTTATGTAGTGTGTTTATATATGCGTCTATAGGCGCGTCTAAGTGTGCGTGTAACTTTGATCATAAGGGCGCTTTTAGACGCGATTTTGTAGACGCAGAAATAGACGTGTTAATAAATGCGCCCGACATTTTTTTTCACAATTCAAATATTGCGTCTACAAGCGCATCTATGGAGCCTTTTTGTTGTAGTGCATCAACATTGTGTCATTGTTTTCTTTGATGACATATTGGTTTTTAGTAAAAATGAGAATGAGCACTATGAACATTAATCCTTGGTTTTCAAATTATTAAAAGAGAATCAACTATATGCTAATCCTGAAAAGAGTGAAATTTTCCAAACCCACATTGAATACTTAGGACATATTGTTTCATCTAAAGGTATTAAAGTTGATCCTAAAAAGATAGAAGTAAGTTTGAATTGGCCGATACCTAAAAATGTGCATGAACTACGTTCTTTCTTAGGTCTTGCTAGCTTTTATAAAAAATTTGTGAGAAATTTTTCATTGCTTGCATTACCTTTGAAAAAATTACTAAAGAAAGGTATTGTGTATCATTGGTCTGAAAATCATCAAAAGTATTTTGATTTACTGAAACATGCCTTAACGCATGCTCCTATATTACAACACCCTGACTTTGATAGACCATTCTTCCTAGTAGTCACTAACACCAGTGGATCTGGAATAGGAGCTGTCCTTATGCAAGATTCACACCCCATAGCCTACTCTAGGTGCAAACTTAAACCCTCTGAACTTAAGTATTCTACCTATGATAAGGAATTGCTAGCTGTAGTACAAGCTTTATGACAATGGAAAAACTATTTAATGGGATCTGAATTCATGATCAAAACTGACCAACAAAGTATCAAACATCTCCTTAGCTAGCCATAAATCTCTGACCGTCATATTAAATGGGCTACTTTTATTCAAAGTTTTCATCCACTTATCTAATATAAACTTGAAAAAGAAAAAGTTGTTGTCGATGCCTTGAGTAGAAGATCAACTATTCATAATATTTATGTGATATCTTTTTATTTCCTTATTCCTATGGAAGATACCTATGATCAAGATCCTAGTTTTCAAGCTGATTGGAATTAATTAATTGCAAATAACTGGATTCCAATTGATTCATCGTCTTATGTTGATGGATTTATATTTTATGAGAAAAGGTTATGTGTAACTGTTTTATTTAGATCATTTGTATTGCATGAAATTCATTGCCACCCATATCAAGGCCATAGAGGCATTATTTTCACTTTACATACAATGGTTGAAGATTTTTACTAGCCACAAATGGAATTTGATGTTTCTAACTTTGTATCTGAATGTTTAATTTGTCAAAGAGTTAAGCGACACCGTGTTAAGCAACATGGTTTGTTAATGCCTTTACCAATTCTAGAATGACCATGGGAACATATTTCAATGGATTTTATTATTGGTTTGCCTAACACTCAAGCTAATCAGGATATGATTTGGACTATTGTGGATCAGTTTTTCATTCCATGCAAGAAAACGTTAACTGCATCTCAAGTTGCTCAATTGTTTTTGAAAACTGTTTTCACTAACTATGGTTTGCCAAAAGTTATTATTTCTGATCGTGATTCTAGATTCTCCAATAATTTTTGGATTACTTTGTTTGCTAATTTAGGTACAACGATTGATTTTTCATTTGCATTTCATCCTGAAACAAATGGGCAAAGAGAAGCTACAAACAGTACAATTGTAGATCTTTTACGTGCATATACAATTTCAAAACCACAGACATGGGATACACACTTGCATCTACTTCAGTTTGCATACAATAACACTCCACATATAGCTACGCAGAAAGCACCTTTTGAAATCATTTATTGATATCGATTGCCTACACCTATTGCTTCATTGTCAAACAAAGTTAAAGCTGTTGATGATATTGCCAATATGCATGCTACTATTTTCGCTAAAGTCAAAGACATGATTGCGAAAGCCTAGCAATTATATACAAAACAAGCTAATAAGAAAATAAAAGCTATGAATTTCACAGTTGATGATTATGTTTGGTTACGTATTGTAAAGAGAAAAATACAAAGTATTGAGAAACACCCTATTGTAAAGTTAGCTCCTAGATTTTATGGACCTTTCAAAATCATTCACAAAATCAATGACAATGCTTTTAAATTAGAACTACCCTAACATTGGAAAATCCACAATAATTTTCATATCAGTTTGTTACGACCTTTCAAAGGCCAATTATATGTCCACCCTGTCTATGAAAATCCTCCTTTCTTAGAAGAAGAAACTGAAATTCTTGAACCCGAAACCATTTTAGACACTGATTATATGACCACTAGAACTGGCTGTAGATATTCTAGATACTTGGTAAAATTTAAAAATCATCTTGTTGAAGAGGCCCAATGGATGCATGCTTGTGACCTAAGTTCTTACCCCTCATTGTTCACTCTCCACATTGAGCTAATAGCAATTGAGGACAATTGCTATCCCTTCTCGGGGATATGATGCCAGGAGACATATTCCACGATGGATTCCGTGAGGTTTTTGCGGTGGATTCCATAAAACTATATTTATTTTTCGGGGCTCGTACACAAGGTGGATTTCTTGTGTGAAAAGTTGACGGGGACACCTATCCTTTTTGGGTGTCGCATTAATTTAATGTGCAAGTGGGTGATTATATAGCGAGTAATTCCACAAAATACATATTTAAATTAATGGACGTTATGAGTTTAAAGTGCACACTCATATTAAATTAAGGCTAGAATAGAGTTCTAACCTATCCCAGCCTTAATTTAAATTAATGGATGTTATGAGTTTAGAGTGCACACTCATATTAAATTAAGGCTAGGATAGAGTTCTAACCTATTTATTTATTTTATAGCTGAAGACTGCTAGGTATTCACTTTTGTTGATTTAATTTTATTATTTTCTAACAATTGTGAATGCTTTAGTTGATGTGTAGAGAAGATGGCGGTGGCACTGGGAAGCACTGGGCAATAGCGTATATTCAAGTTATTTAGAAGAAATTATCATTTTTGATGGGTGCAGTCTTAGGCGTGGCTCTAATATTTATTTTGGTGCGCTTATTTATTGAAGTACTTGACATATATCTATTATTTTGTATGCGCATGGGCACACGATTTAAATATTCATTATTGGACATTGTATTTGGGCACTGCCCGAATCTTGGGCCACCCAACCGATTTATTCTTTATTTGGACAAAAGTGAATACAAAAGCTAAAGCATGCTAATTGTAAAATTGGGCTATTTTTTGAGCTTGGAGATGAATAAATTATTAAATACATGCTTTGTGGAGCACTCACACAAGGCATGGGGGGAGATTGTATCCAATTGGTCCTTTTGCCTCATGTTGTGCAAGTCTATTCTCTTGAATTTTGAGCTTAAAGTAGAGTTCTTTGTTCTTAGGAACCTTTTGACGCTCGCTACGTACACATACAACATTCGATTTGTGCACCATCCCCACACTCATTCTATCAGTCATTATTAATCAATTGTACTTGCATTATGCTTGGATAATATTAGTTGTTCTTCTTTGTCAATGCTTCTGTCTCATTATGATTGTCTATTTGCCCATCAGTGATCCTCCATAGCATACATTCTCAATATTTTAACAACATTCAAGCATGGAAAGCCCTTGACCTACACTCCTTGATTCTTGGAAGTTCTGGTAGCTACTAGCAACATCTATCTTTCGAGTTTTGGGCAAATAAGTGATTAACGCATGTTTCGACTGACGAAATCAGACACCTCCACAGTGTGCGATTCCCAGAGTTAGACCGAGTGACCTGTCCGATTCCTAGAGTTGGACCACCCGGACAACCTACCTCGACTGATTGGACACCCTTGCAAGGGGACACACAACCCCTCCGAATCGAAAGCTCGACCCATCCAATCATGATGCTTGGATGCACAAAAATCGGACCACTTGGACTCGAACCGTTCAATCATGACGATCGGACCACAGAGTCAGACCAACTCATCTTGTCTGATTCCATAATCAAACCATCCAAAAGTAGACACCCAAAAATCAAATGTCTAATTCCTAGGATTGGATTCCCAGAATCGAATGCACAAAGATTGGACACACGATAATCGGACCGTCAGAATCAGACCAACTTCAGTTGTCAGATTGGTCCGATTATGACAATTGGATCCAAACTTCTTGAATCCCCAAAGTCAAACACTGGTAAATCAAATGTTTGATTTTCAAAATTAGACACTAGTAAATCCAAGAGAGCATGAGTGAGAGAATCTAGGAAATTGTCAAACCCTGGCAAACGAGAAGCATGGCCCGCAGTGAAAGAACCCACAGAATGCCTCATACATGGTTACAAACCTAGAGATTTGTGGTCGAATGGTCTGAAAGGGTGTTTGGTATTGTGGGCTAATTGCAAGACTCCAACTCAACCCTGAAGCCGAATGAGGTAACACAAGAACTAAACACACGACCCTGTCAAGCCAAACCGTGGACAAGAGCATTGGAGCTACACTCACTTTGTTTTTTCACTAACTCTAAATTCCACCACTCGAAGCTCAATTAAGGAAAGCTAAAAGCATGATTTCACACAATGCACATAAAAGAGCACACAAGTGCACCCATGCGTAGAGTGAGGGTAAATTGAGGGCTAATTTTAAGTAACAAGGAACACACCTGGACCTAAGGACTTGAAGGAACCCACCAATAAGAGAAGAATCAAAGACATAGAAGGGATATCAAATACTCAAAGGCAGGACTAAGTAGAGAACACGGCCAAAAGTCTAGATGCAACAAGGATAGACAATAATGTAGAAGTGGATCTACCCGGTCTTATCAACTTGATTGACAACTTGGCAGAACAGGAAGTCCTAGATATGGAAGGAGGCAGCTGAGGCCATAGAGGCAATGAGGAGCTTAACCTAGGAGACTTTCTTGAGGTTGTCCAACATTTAGTGAACCAATATGATGCTCAAATCCGGCTAGAACACCACGGTATGCTGGTGGAGGACATCTTAGCAAACCTAGAGGAAAAGATAAAACTAGCTTGCAAGGCTCTCCAAGGCCTAGCTCCATACAACTAGGACTAGCAAACTAGGAACTTACGCCAAAGATTAGAAATGCGAGAGATCTAGAGAGTGCTAGCCTTAGCGGCGGGCAGAAATCGGTCAGAGAGCGAGAGAGCATTAGAAGGAGATCTCACACTAAGCGAGCTCCTAACAGAGCAGATGTTAGATAACACGGATGAAGAACAAAGTGCTACAGCATTGGCAATATCTCTACTAACAGGGTTGGGAGTCAACCAAGGCTCTAAGAGTCCGTCGAAAATCCTTGTGGTAGCAAAGCAGCTGGGACAAATACCAAGCTATCTATGACCCATACAGCTTCATGGAGCAATTTGAGTAGGTGTGCAAAGCCAACGGCCTCATTGATCCTTCCCAACACTCCTAAGCCTTTGGATTGTGCTTAGGCAACTTAATACTACACAAGTCTAGATGTTGCAGAGCGTGCCGATTTCAATGGATTAAAAAATCTATTCATTAAGATATTTTCAAATCTTGGATACTCTGATAACCTGTTATTGTGGCTTATGAAAGTTAAGCAAAAACAGAGAGAGGACATTTGAGATTATGTAATCCACGTAAGGAGCCTCTTCAAGAGAATTCCCTTGGGTGAGAGACCAACCAAAAGGGCAGTATCCATGGTATTCATCAATGGAATATGGGGCAAGGATCTCTACAAATCCTTGGCCAGCAACTCAAGCTTGCAGCAGCAAGACACACTGGCAAGGGTCTTTGAAGAAGCTATTAGAGTGAATGAATAGCTCAAGGAAAGAGGATCCAGAGGCTTGAATCAGGAAGAGTCTAGTGCCAGGAGTTCCGAGAGAGCCTCAACAACGAGTGAGAGAATAGGCTCAAACACTCAAGACAAAGGGGAGGGCACTGAGTTGGGACAAGAGTTAGCAGGGATTAGGATGGACATAGCCAAACTACAAGGGATGATGAGATGACTAATGTGCCCACACGTCCAATGTGTGTATTGTGGCACAAGCGAGTTGTGCCAGCTGAGTGTCAGGACCCTAGGTCACGACCTTGTGCTAATTGTGGTAGGATCGGCCATGACACCATGCATTGTCAATCACCTCAAATAGCTTTACTGTCAACCCCATCTTGTGAATAGGCCACCGAATGTCTTTGGAAGGGGAGCCCCATTGGATCTTCCACCACCAAATGATGCTAAACGACCATCCCTAGAATGGAAATAAATCCTACACCCAATCTCTCCCACACAACCAAAGCCAAGGGAGGCAATGGAACCACAAGCTGAACCGCTTGGACAAAGTCTCTAACCACCTCAAGCCAGCAAAATAATCAAGGTCATTGGTCGAGAACCACAGACCTAGAAGAGAGGCGAGTGACTAGCAACCTCCTCAATACACTGGTGACCACTACAGTGACTTTGAACTTAGGCAACCTACTTAGGCAGCACTCAATGCTATGGCGGGAGCTTAATCAATGGGTGGAAGAACCAAATGAGCCAATTGCCATAGACTTTCCTGAGCATGATGCAGAAACTCAAATACCGAGCCTAACTCTACACTCCATACCTAAATCCTTGCACTTCAATGCCTTTTGGAAAGGCACAAAAATGCATGTAGTCCTGCCAGTCCTAGCACTAAGAGACGTCACTAGAAAGGGGATTGTGGACATAGGGGCAAGAGTGAGTGTACTAAGCCATGCGATACTCCAAACTTGGGGCAACCCACATGTCAAGACTGCTAGATTTAATGTCATACTAGCAAATGTAATGAAGGTGAAGCCATTCGGAGTGTTAAAAAACTTGCCAGTAAAGATTGCAGGGATTTGGTTCTCTGTTGACTTCATAGTTATGAAAGGAATGGACTATGACATCCTGTTAGGCTGACCCTAGATGCGCAACATGAGTGTCATAGAAGACTGGGGCAACAGTCTTATCTTCTTGGAAAATCAAACTAAAGCTATGAGAGTGGAGATGGACACTTGGAAGACTGCCCCAATTGACCTAGATGCCATCTCCACCATGCTAAAGGGTGATGGATAGACTAGGGGATCTTATGGAGCCCTTACCAAGTATATCCCATGCCCTGAGGATGAGTGATATTGGATGCACGTTCTAGCTACCATCAACCTACTGTTCTCAAATATTGAGGAGTACAAACAAGTCCTCAAGGTGATTGATTAGTTCATAGACACACCCTCAATACCAGTCTACATGATGACTGAGAGCCTACATGGAAGACCCACTCATGTTGCGTTCCGATTTCCAAGCAAAAGACGTGAGCTCCAGGAGGTCCTAGGATACTTAACCAACAAGTTGGCTGGCAATCCAGTGACGACCCTTAAGCCACTCCAAGATCTCTTGGATGAGCCTAGAAGGCGATGGTCCAAGGTACACAATTTGAACTTGAATTACAATTGGGCATTACTTCTTAACCAACAAGAAGGGAGTAGTTAGAACCATAAGAATTAAGAGCAACCTAACGAAGACAGCTTCGACGATGAGTATGAGGATTGTTGTTCTTTAGTAGTGAGAGAAAAAAGAAAATCAATATCCTAGAGTACATCACTGGGGGGGCATGTAATCAAACAAATATAAGGAGACTCCAGACCATGCAAGCAGAGTGCACTTAGAGATGGAGTTAGACGTGAGGATTGCGATCAGCACATAGGTGCAGTTGACTACGAGCATGCAGGCCTAGCCCCGCCAAATAATGCACCACTACTGTGAACAAACTCACCTTTTGAGCTACAATTGCTAGGGGAGAGCCCCTTTTCTAGAAAAGACGGAGAGTTTGATTCCAAATCGGAAGTCAGCTCAGATAGTGATCTTGAAATACCTTGGCCTCCCAAGACTAGATGCACTAAGGGGGACCTACCCGTTCACCTATGACACCAATGATTAAGGGAGGAATGACAAATGCCGAGCAAAGAAACATAGACAGAAGAACAAAAAAAAACCATAGGACCTACCAAAACGGTTCACGAAGTTCAAAAAGGGAGATAGGTTGGTGATCTTACTGGGAGCCAAACGACAAGGGCAAGCAAGCAAACCCATTAAGGGACGCACCAAGGTCAAGGAGGTAAATTTAGCCAGGGAGAGGGAGACCCCACAATCTGTCTTTATAGTCGATGACTTGGCTAAGCACGATGAGGCAGTATATGTAGACATCTTTGCTTGGTCCCTAAAAGAGCTCAAAGGGGTAGACCCGAGTGTAGTGACTCACAACATACCCATGACACCTGATGCAACACCAGTCAAACAATGACTGTATCCCATGAACCCAATACACGCTCACACTATTAAGGAAGAAATTGAAAATTTGATGAGAGTGGGATTCATCTACAAAATTGAACACACGGACTAGGTCTCGCCCATAGTCATCGTCCTAAAGAAAAATGGGAAGATTTGAGTGTGTGTCAATTACAAGAAGGTAAATGCAGCTACCAAAGGAGATAATTACCCATTGTCATACACCAAGCACCTGTTAGAGAGAGTGGCTAGCAAGGAGGCCTATAGTTTCCTAGATAGCTTCTTGGGATACAATCAAGTGCAAGTGCATCCTAATGATAGGCATAAGATGGCATTTGCCACTGAATGGGGAGTCTTTGCCTACATAGTCATGCCTTTTGGGTTGACTAATGCACCACTCACTTTCCAATGACTGATGTGTACAATATTCAAAGACATGTTGAGGAAAACACCAATTTGGGGAATATGGGAATTTCCCATAAGTTTGGGACACGTGGTCAAATCTTTGGATTTGTCATAACTTGAATACTATAACTCTAAATCAAGTGCTCTATAGCTCAATAGATTCCATTTTTCAAGCACTTTCCAATGATAGGTCACATCATGTGTTTTGAGAAACTTATGGGCATGTTATCCGGGTGTCACCTTTTTAGTATTCAAAAAATAAAAATTGGGAGATTCCCAAACTCATTAATATTGTGTTGGAAGGAGTTATAAGTCTTTGTGGACAACTTTTGCATTCGCTCTACTTGTCAAGAACACTTAGGCAGGCTCTGAGCGGTCTTTGAATGATATCAACTGCGGTACCCTCTCTCATTGAACTCCTTGAAATGCCAGTTTTGGGTGAAGCATGGATGTATCCTTGGACATGTGGTGTCAAAGAATGGCATTGCCATAGATTTCTCAAAGATCAAGGTCATTGTTGATCTTCCACCCCTAGTTGATTATAAGGGTGTTCATTGCTTCTTAGGACACATTGTGTACTATCGACGGTTTGTGTTAAACTAGACATTGATTGCTAGACCTCTATATAAGCTATTGATTGTATTCGAATGGACCACGGAGTGCCAACGTGTGTATGAGAAACTAAAAAAAGCTCTAACCACCGCTTCGATACTATGAGCCCTAGATTGGACACTCACGTTCCATGTGCACATCGATGCTTCAAAATTTGCCGTAGGGGCTGTGTTGTGCCAACCTAGTGAACACAACCTAGATTATCCAGTGAGTTTTGCTAGCAGAAAACTCACTGAGATAGAAATGAATTACTCAACAACGAAAAGAGAGGGCTTGTCCCTGGTATTTTTTGTAAAGAAATTTTGAGATTATCTTTTGGCTATGCCTTTTACTTTCTTTGTCGACCATCAAGCCTTGTTGTATCTAGTTAATAAACCATGCACCATAGGACACATTGCCAGATGGCTTTTTCTACTTTTTGAATTTGACTTCTCCATGGTAGTGCGTAAAGGGAAGCAACATTACATGGCTGACCATCTGTCTCGTATCCCCACGGGAGATGAACTGCCAGACGCACACCTATTTTGCTTATCTAGTGAAAGAGATTTGTTGAAAGTTTACTTGATGCCATATTGGGCAGATGGCATAGTTCACGTGCTTTAGCACGGGCTATCGGAATAACTAACAGAAAAGGCTCGCATTAGGCAGCTTATCTTGAAAATCCAACCCTATCAGCTGATAGCTCACCAACTTTACAAGCTAGGGTAAGATGGGTTGCTAGGCAGATGCATGTGTGAGCATGAGATGCATGACGTACTGACGAAGGCGCATGGTGGAATTGTAGGAGGACATTTTAGTGGAGATGTGACAGCTCGCAAGGTGCTACAATCCCAGTTGTGGTGGTCTACCCTCTTCCGAGATGCAATGTGATTCGTGAAGCATTGTGATGAGTGCCAACAAACTAAAGTCCCTATCTGCAAATATCGTATGGAGCTAACCTCAATTATCACACGACAACCCTTCGAGAAATGGGGGATTAACTTCATCGGACCCATTAGTCCTACGGCACAATATTCATAGGCTAACTACATCATTGTGGCCAACGACTATCTAACCAAATGGGCAGAAGCATGAGCTACAAGAAATAATGACGCTAGGACCACGGAAAAGTTCCTATGGGAGCAAGTAATCTCATGATTTAGTTGTCCCATCTAATTAGTTAGCGACCAAGGCACACACTTCATCAATGAAGTGATAGCTCACCTCCTGTCCTCCTTCCTAATCATCCATTAAAAATCCTCCCCTTACTACCCTAAGGAAAACGGTCAAGTCGAGTCAACAAACAAAATCCTAGTAGACGTGCTGACCAAGGTCGTCTCTGCGTCACGTAGTGATTGGGATAACAAATTGATGGTAGCCTTGTGGGCCTATTGCATGACTTACAAGACGACAAACCCCTTTAGATTGACATATGGTACAGAGGCAATCCTTCCCTTGGAATCCTTCATACCAAGCCTTAGGATAGCCCTTCAAGAAAGATAGGATGGGAAGTGGGCATGGACGGAATGCTTGACTGAACTTGAACTGGAACGCGGAAACCCAACTTCTAGCCACCCATGCGCTCATATATGCAAGAAAGCAAGACACAAAAGTTGGTTTGACAAGCATGTCAAGTAGTGCAACTTTGAATAGAGTGACTTAGTACTACTGTACCCAGTTAAGGGACATAAGAAAAAGCTGAAGTTTTGAGGGCTAGGGCCTTTTAAGGTTCAAACCATCAGCCAAACTGGTAACGCTGAGCTGGAAACCCTAGAGGGTGAGGGCATAGGCTTCTTTAATGGTAGCTGCATAAAGAAGTATTTCCCTCCCACGCACCCATTGCATGAGCCCCCAATGCTAGCACCCCCCATCCATGTATGAGTAGCCACTATCACTGAGGGGTGGATGCTGAGGATGAGGAAGCAGTACCACTAGCTTACGTACACATGACAGTCAATGCTATATGCACATGCACCATCAATGCATTGATTGATGAGGGAGCTGATTTTAACATCTTGACCCATGACCATTGGACCCAAATTGGCAAATCGCAATTGCAACCTATTGTTGCTAATCTCAACTTTTATGGAGGCCAACCTTACACACTTTTGGGAAAGTGAAATTTGGTAGTTTCTATTGAGACTCGAAGCATGCCAATAATCTTCTATGTATTGCCCAACATTAAGAATGCAGGCACGGAATCGATGTTAGGACAAACTTTCAAGAAGCAAGCCTCTTGCCATGTCGACTATGAGTTGCAATGTATCCACCTAGTTGTGGGTAAAGTCCGCATAGTTATAGCTTTTAGCAAGGGCGGTGTGACTCTTTCCAAGTCCACAGAGCCACTGATAGAGAAACCCACTGCCAAGTCTCAAGAGGGGGGTTGGGACTTGTCACAACCTACCCAGCCCCTCGAGGCCAGAAACCCACCAAAACCCATGAACCGCGGTTCAAATGGGTATCTAAATAGAGAGTGCAACCTAGGAATAGAAACTTGTGGCCTGGCAAGGCTAAGGATCCATACCCAAAACCTAGGAGGTTGAGACAAAACTATAAACATTAGCATACGGTCAACAAGCCACAATGGGTCCCCAAGGCCTTGTTGCAATCGCAAGGCTATTATGCAAGTAACACTTGGATTTGGCTACATAAAGCCCACACATCCAAAGGCACTACTCAAATGCCATCCTCAAGCTTGCCTACATGAAAAGTCCCATCAGAACTGCTCAAGCCAATAGGTCGGCCAAAGCCACAACTTTTTACTAACAAACCGACCCCATCTAGTCCCAGTGATACCCCCTTCAACTCTCAAATGCACCAAATAGTGTCACCTACAGCCACAACCACGCCCATCCAACTCAAGGCCAATCTACAAAATCGGGAGAAAATCAAGTGACAACCATTAGCTACTGACCTCTCTAGCGCTATCAAACCTCAACCACCTGCCGGGCTTAGACCCTCTTATGAGTGGTGCTAAATTCTAACCTTAGCCGCAAATTTGGCTCAAAATACTAGGGAGGACTTGGTTGCTTGCCTCTCCGATGTTTGGATGCTACTTTCATGACATTGGCTAAAAGCTACAATAGACTATATATAGTGTTAGATATGATCAATGCCCAACCCTCATTAGGTGCTACTAATGATCCATGGTGCTCAAAGTTGTAAGGCCCCCATTATGAGGAGAAGCCAAATGTGAGCCCGGACATTGGTTGACTCCTGACTTGTATATCAGATGAGGTCTATGTGACCGGATGGCAAAAAGGTAACCGTTGTGAGTCTAATCTCTGGGTTAGATGGAGTGGTTAAGCTGGTAGCAACTCGAGGCACATTGCATCGAGTTGTGGGGTAATGGAGTTAAAAGGGGCCCCTATTGTGGGGTCCGGGGGCTGCGGAAGTGACCTACCATATAAGCCTCCACTACTCGGCCATGGAATATTCCCGATGGTAAAGGGAATATTTCCTAAAATATTCCCTGGCCGAGTAGTGGAGGCTTATATGGTAGGTCAGTCAGGCCAACCTCACGGCCTTTGCAGACTATAAAAGCTAAACCCCTTCACAGCCATCGATCACTCATCTTTCTCCAGTCAGAGTTGTTGTTCCAGCTAGCCTTAAGCTCTTCACCTATCTTCTGTCTAGATCACCATCTAAGCTTCACACAGTGGAAGCACACGGGTGGACAGAGCCATCTTTGTATCAGTTGTTTGGAGTAAAGAATTTATTGATTCTCCTCTTATTTGTTGTGTACTCTCTATCTCTTTCTCAGATTCTGTTCGCTGCGCCCTGTAATATTTTACATGGTATCAGAGCCCGGGGGGCTCTAGAGATCAGAGAGTGTGCAAGAGACAAAGGCTTCAACACCAAAGAGAAACTATGTCAACTTTCAGAAGTGGTTCTGGCGCATCGCGAAGCGGTGCAAGAGGTGGTGTTGCTGTACCACCTATTCAAACACTGAGGATTCGTCCACCAACCTTCAGCGAAGGCAAGTTAGATGGTACAAACTAGACCTTGTGGAAGTTCAAAATTACAACTATCCTTGATTCTTATGAGCTTCTGGAGACTATGCTGGGGAGTGACGCAAAACCACAGCCTACCCCCGACCCATCAAATCCTAGTGTGATGATTCCTCCAAATGCAGATCTTCTACGAGCTTGGAAATGAAGGAATGTAGATGCATTGTGTGCCTTAGTTACAAGCTGTTCTGATAGTGTTCTAACTTTGATTCAGCATACAACCAAAGCATTAGAGGCTTGGAATGTACTAAGGGGTCAGTATAAACACGAAACCAAACAAGGATTCAAAACTTGGAGAATCAACTAGCAGCGGAGAAGTTTGCTGAAGGAGAGACGGTTGAAGCATTCATCACTCGAATTAAGAATCTGCGCGACCAGATGGCTGGCACTGGGATACAAAAGACTAGCAAAGAGCTAGCTCGGAGGTGTCTTCGGATTTGTCCACAAAATTTTGATGGACTAGTAACTACCCTTAATACTCATGTAAGACCTCAAGCTTTGACTTTTGAGGAGTTTTGTGCATTATTAATGGAGGAGGAGTTGAGGCTGAAAGCCCGAGAAGGAAGCAACAATGGAGATGCTGCATTCTCTACCAATGCAAAAGGCAAAGGTGGTTCCTCCACCAAAAATGATGGTGACAAAAAGAAGAAGGGCGGAAAGAAGAAGTTTCAAGGAGAGTGCTTCTACTGCAAGAAGAAAGGACATGCAATTGCAGATTTTCGTGTCAAGAAGGCAGATGAAAAGAATGGTACCCTTAAAAGTAAAGGGAAAGAGACAGCCAATACGGCTGAAGTAGAGCTGGAATTATTCATGGCAACCATTGAGGAAGTGTACTCCTCGGTGCAAGAAGAATCTACCACTAACTCATGGGTGTTGGATAGTGGGGCCTCCCGTCACATGACCAAAAAGAAAGGTCTATATAATTCTATGCAGCTTCTACAAGAATCCATCACTGTGACGATTGGAAATGATGCTAAATGCCTTGTTGCAGGCACAAGTACTATTTCTTTTGTTGCTGCAAATGGTGAAGTAAAAAAGCTTTCAAATGTGTTGTATGTTCCCGAAATCAGGAGAAATATCTTATCAGTTTGCTGCCATAACTAATATTGGTCATGAAGTGAGGTTCAAGAAGACAGGTGCAGAAATTCTTAATAGTGCTGGCACAATTGTTGGAAAAGGAGAAATAAAGAACAACCTGTATGAGCTAAGCGCTCTTACAGCCACCGCTGGAGTGGGAAAAAGTAAACTTTGGCATGAAAGGTTTGGACACATCGGATTTGCAATGTTGAAGGAGATGCAAAAGCAAGGCATGGTTGCTCACCTACATACAATAACTGAATTGAAGGAACCATGTGAAGCTTGTATGATGGGCGAGCAACAGAGAAAGGCATTTCCACAAGAAAGCAAGAATAGAGCACAGGCTCCTCTAGAGTTGGTGCATGCTGACTTGTGTGGTAAGATGCCTACACAGGCCTTGGGGGGATCTTCTTATTTTATGTTGATTGTTGATGACTACAATAGGAAGATGTGGGTGTACTTCCTTCGTGATAAGGCTCAAGCTTTTGGTAAGTTTAAAGAATGGCTAAAACTTGTTGAGAATGAAATAGGGAAAAGTGTGAAGAAATTTAGAATAGATGGTGGTGGTGAGTTTAACTCAAAGGAGTTTGAAGGCTTTTGCAAGAGCAAAGGGATCAAGCGTCAATTGACGACGCCTCACACACCTCAATAGAACGGTGTTGTGGAACGCAGGAATCACACCATTGTGGAGATGGCAAGATGCATGCTAAAGGGCAAGGGATTTCCTAACCATTTTTGGGCTGAAGCTGTTAATACTACAGTCTACATTCTAAATTGGAGCTACACAAAGGCTCTCAAGGGAAAAACACCTCATGAGGCTTACACTGGTAAGAAACCATTTGTCTCACATTTCAGAATTTTTGGATGTGAATGTTATGCACATGTTCCAGATGAGAAGAGAAACAAGTTAAAACCAAAAAGCAGAAAATGTATCTTCTTGGGTTATAGTGATGAGCAGAAGGCTTATAAATTATATGACCAAGAGGCAAAGAATATCATCACGAGCCGTGATGTGGTGTTCAAGGAGGAGCCGCATACAGTGGAGGAGGAGAAGGCAATTTCTTCCACTTTATCATCAAGCAAAGAAGTAGTCCACTATGAACCTGTCCCGAGAGCTATCTTTATCCTTAAGGAGGAGGAAGCATCATCTTCAAATGATGAGAAAAAAGTTCACCAACTTGACATCACCCCACTGAAAAAGCCATTGCCGCGTTGGGTGAAGCAGCTCTATGACCACAATAATCCTATGCCTGCATTTATTGAGGAGAAGGCAGACAGACCAAGGAGGTCTCTAGAATAGAGGAGCAAAGGAGGGCTTCTGCTCACATAGTCAATATGGCCTTGATGGTTGAGATTATGAGAGAAGTAAAGGAGCCAACTGACTTAGAAGAAGCACTTGCAGATCCATCATGGAAGGTTGCTATGCAGGCGGAGTATGACAGCATAATGAAGAATGACACTTGGGAGCTAGTGGATCGACCAGCAAAGCAGAAGGTTATTGGCACCGAGTGGATCTCGAAGGTAAAGTACAAGGTTGATGGTACCTTAGAAAAATACAAAGCTAGACTGGGTGCCCAAGGATTTTCACAAGTTGAAGGGTTTGATTTTCAAGAGTCATTTGCCCCACCTGCCAGAATGACCACTATTTGCATGACACTTGCAGTGGCTGTCCACAAGAAGTGGTCACTGTACCAAATGGATATTAAGTCAGCATTCTTAAATGGTGGGCTCAAGGAGGAGGTGTACATGGCTCAGGCACTAGGGTTTGAGGCCCCCCAGTTTGAGAACAAAGTGTGTAAGCCTAAAGAAGGCATTATATGGGCTAAAACAAGCCCCTAGATCATGGTATCGGCGGATAGATAAGTTCTTTTTAAACCTAAACTTCAAAAGATGTGCCTCAGATGCTAACTTATATGTTTACAGGGATGGTAAAAAGTCTATAGTGATTGTCCTATATGTGGATGACCTTCTTATTACAAGTCACTATGAAGATATGATCAACCAAACTCGAAAGGCTTTGAGTTCTGAGTTTGAAATGATAGACTTGGGCTTGCTGCACTATTGTTTGGGGATTGAAGTCTGGCAAGAGCTAGGAAAGATCTTCATCTCTCAGAAGAAATGCGTGGGAGATCTTGAAGGCATTCGGCATGACCAAATGCAAGGAGATAGCTACACCTATGGAGGTGAATGCAAAGTTATCCATCGAGGATACATCAGCACTAGCAGACATTGGGAGGTATAGGAGGTTGGTCGGCAGTCTGATCTACTTGTGTAACACCAGACCAGATATCAATTTTGCTGTTGGTTTTTTGAGCAGGTTCTCAAACAAACCTCATGAGAGTCATTGGAAGGTTGGGATGTGGGTGCTCAGATACTTGAAGAAAACTCTTGACTATACAATTTTGGAACTTCTCTTGTGGGGAACTGTGACATCAGATTGGGCAAGAGATAGTGATTCCAGGAAGTCAGTTTCTGGTTATTGTTTCTCTTTGGGTTCAGGAATTTTCTCTTGGATTAGTAAGAAGCAGCCAACAGTGGCATTGTCTTCTATCGAAGCAGAGTACAAGGCAGCTTGTTTTGCTGCATGTGAAGTAGTATGGTTGAGAAGGATTCTATGGCATATGGGAGTGCAGGATGAAGAACCAACTGTGCTGAGATGTGACAATCAGAGTTGCATGGCCATTTCCAAAAATCCAATGTTTCATGCATGCACCAAACATATAGAGATTCAGTATCACTATGTGTATGATTTGATGGAGGATGGGATAGTGGAACTGGTCTATTGTCCAATAGAGGAGAATGGAGCAGATATCTTCACCAAAGCACTTATGAAGGATCTGCTTCAAGTTCATCTTCAGAGACTCGGCATTGGGCCAAGGAGATAGTTTGCCAGTGGCCCCCCTAGCCGTGGTCCGGGGGTAGCGTCCCCAGCCCGATAGTAAAGGGAATATTCCCTGGAATATTCCTTGGCCGACTAGTGGAGGCTTATATGGTAGGTCGGTCAGGCCAACCTCATGGCCTTCGTAGGCTATAAAAGCTAAACCCCTTCATAGCCATCGATCACTCATCTTTCACCCAGTCAGAGTTGTTGTTCCAGCTAGCCTTAAGCTCTTCACCTATCTTCTGTCTAGATCACCATCTAAGCATCACACAGTGGAAGCACATGGGTGGACAGAGCCATCTTTGTATCAGTTGTTTGGAGTTAAAGAATTTATTGATTCTCCTCTTATTTGTTGTGTACTCTCTATTCTTTCTCAGATTCTGTTCGCTGCGCCCTGTAATATTTTACATATAGGACTCCTAGAAGAACCTATAGCAATAGAATTGCGAACAATCCCTTGCTCTTGGGGAAGTCAAAATTCATATTTGTTAAAGCTTCCGAAGCCATTGCGGAGTTAATTGCAACCAAGGTATCCAATGAACAAGCAACCAAACAGCATCTCATCACGTCATATAGCAAGAGCACGATCATGGCCACGAACTAAGAAATCAAGAAGTTGCAACGGCTTGCTAACAACAATTCCCCCTCCTTGCAGAAATGGTATGCTCTACGATTGCAATGGGAGCTAGAGGGATGCCAAATAATGACCAATGTTGAACAGCAATGTACAATCAAAGCATCTGAATATGACCCAACCTATGTTGCTTCAACTTCATATAGGGTGTTGACTACTCTCCGTAATTGACCCATGGAAGACCACATTAAAGAACATCATTATCTAGATCGGATCCTCACTAAGGAGGGGTTGCATGTTTCCACCAGAGTGGCCTTTGGTGACTTCTTACTTGATGTCCTCACTTACATTACACATGTGGGCATCCGCCCTTTTGATATGGACCGCTATGCTTGGTTAGAATATAATCCAAGTTTCTATGACTGGCTCATGCAAAAGTAAAACACTAAGATCGTGCACTAAAGGCCCTTCATCCTCTTACCATTTCATCCTAGGAAGGATTCTTTTCATTGCGAAGGGGGAAGGGGTAAGATGAATCAAACCAAACACATATTTAAAACAATAAAGGAAAAGGACACATTGCAAGGGTAAAATGCAACAACTTGTGATTAAGGAAAAGGTCGATAAAAGTTAAAATCAATAGACTACTGAAAGGAAAAGTCTACTTTTGCATGCAAGCATTTCAGTTCAACAAGCATGTAGTCGTTTCCTGTTGCTTATTTTGAAAAAACCACTAATTGTGAATATTGCTTCATGAAAGGCACCCATCATGGTAGGACAAGACAAGGCTAGAAAATTGTCTTTTTCAAAGGAAGAATAAACAAAGTATGGAATTTTGGTGGAGACAGGAATCTTCAACCAGTAGTGGCATGTCTTCAACCTAGATGACGTGGCCATTGAGGAAGGGCGGTAAGGCAGATCATTAAGCAATGCAATCTACAAAAATATGTGGAAGTAGTGAGATAGGGGGTGGACTATTTCCATTGTGTAGAGTTCTTGAGGACTTTCCATAGAAATTGCGGCACCATAATCGTGCATAAGGGGGAGGGAACTCTCCAAGTGCAGATTGAATTGACCTCGAAGCTGGTGGAAAAGGAATCGGGCCTGGCAAACAAAGTAGAAAGGAACCCAAAAAGAGACGTATATGCCTTACTAAGGATGGACAAGGTGAAAGTCCACACCAATGATGGCATAAGCTTGGCGAACATTCTTGATCCCGAAATCCAACTCCATGCCAAGATAGTGCACATGCTATTTTCTAGCCAAAGATACAACTCCATCATGAGCTGCATCAACGTCCCCCTACTAGAGAGTGTCGTAGAAAAGTCATTGGATGAGTTCAACCTCAAGGGGTTTGTGAGAAAGACCATTGAGACCTTAGCAAAAGCCTTGGCAACAAGAGGGAAACCTATTGAAGGAGAATCTCCCTCCACCAAAGCTAAAAGAAAAACTTTGTCTTTAAAGCTTGCAACCATTGGATTTGGTGGGGTCCTCACTACAATCATTAGGGAAGTCTTGGGACAAGGGTAGGAAGAAGGAGGAGAGGGGTTGGATGAAACACCAAGTAGGTTGCCGCCTCACTAGGAATGGGAGGCACAGTCTAGCAAGAGGATGCTGAGCAAAGAAGAGAAAAGCAAAGAACAAGAAGAGAAAACTAGCCAAGGAAAGGCTAGGAAAATGAAAAAGAAAATTGCACAAGACCAACAAGAAGATGAGAGAAGAAAAGGCAGACAAGCAAAAGGCCCGTAGGGAGTCAAGAAAGGAAGAGAAAGAAGGAAGAGGAGGAGGAGGAGCTGAGAAAAAAAGAGGAAGACATGGCCCTTGCCACGTGGAGGTCCATTAGCAGCAGTCCATGCATGATGAAACGGAACCCACATACCCCATCAGAGATAAGGGGCCTATCTCAAGTGCTTGTGTGCCTGAGTTTGTGCCACTTGCAGTGCAAGAAGGCAAGGGCAAGGACCTAAACACTCCCATACCCACCCTCTTGATGCCACCATCACCACTGCCATCTCGACTCCCAGTTCTACAACCCAGGTGGATGCCAGCAACCTAATGGCTTGGATCCAATAATTTTAAAATAAGGAAATGGGCCAAGTGGCAAGAGAAGTAACTCCCCTGGTAGGGACCAAAAGACCAACTGTGGCAGAAGCCGAGTCGAGGTGAGACCCTAAGAAGCAAAAGGTGGCATGCTCTACAACCTCCATCCCTGCAATAGAGAGGCCACCTAAAGAATACAATGAGTATGTCAAAGAGCTCCTCTCTCAACTAGAGAGAGCCAAGGAGGAGAAGAGAACCTAAATAGTAGAGCTTGAAGCTAAAAAGGAGGCCGTGGCAGCATTCTAGCTAGAGAGAACACGCCAAGTGGCCATGGCCCAAAGGGAAGTCAATGAGCTGAAAGAGCAACTACAAGCTAAGGAGGAGATAGAACTTGAATGGTAGGTGTGCTTGAAAAAAGAATCTGAGGTCACACAATGCATACGGTAACACAATGAAGAGATCATGGCACTCTATGAAGGTTTGCAAGCTCAAATAGAGAAACTCACTAAAGCCACAAAAGAGTTGGAGGAGTTGAGGGACGAAAGAGCTTGCAGGTGTGAAACAGAGATGGAGAGACTAACCCAAGAGGCTTCCATGGCATAGGAAGAGCAGCAACACATAAGAGCAGAAATGGAAGACCAAGAATAAGGGCTGATAATACTGGCCTAGAGGTAGGGGGAAAGCCTCGAAGACATGAACAAGAGGGTGGAGGAATGGGCCAATAAAAGTGAAAAAAGGATCAAAGCTTTGATACATCGCCTCACTCAAGCCGAAAAAGAAAAGATACTTGCATAAAGAAAAGCGAAGGCCACCCAAGTGAGCTTCCACACCCAACAACGCACCTTCCTAAAAACCCTATTGGACTTCACCTAGGCAAAGGAGGGAGAGTCCATGGAGGTAATGAAAAAGAAACTGAGAATGGCTCGTAGGGCACTGAAGGTTAGACTGGAGATGTTGCCACAACCTCATGGAGTTGGCCCAAGCCTGGAAGAACAACGCCATTATCTCTTATTGGCAAGACTAACCTCATAGAAAGTGGATGCACTCAGGTTCCTCGAATAGGAGCAACAAGATCCAAGCTGGGAAAGGGAAGTGGACGTGAACTTTGATATGGGACCACATGAAGAGGAGCTTATCCAACTGCCTCCTTCCCTCGGGCTTGAACAACAACAACACATAGACACCTCTGTAGAAAGAAAGGCGGCACTAAGACAAAGAAGGAAGGAAATGGTGGAGGAGACAAGGAGAAAATGGAATGCCAGGGGAGTGAGGGCACCCCAGGCACCTATCCCACTATGTGCGGATGACACCCCATCAAGCTTTCATGCCAACCTCATAATCTAGCAGAGGCAAGAAATGGCTAGGAGCCCCTTTGACCTCAACTTCTGATTCCCCACCCACTTGCATAGAGTGTTACCTATCAAGGTGGTGGAGGAGGTGATTAACATCAGAAGCATCGGACAAAGATGGCCCCACATTGTGGGCCATAGAAGATGCAGAATTATGGAAAAATAGAGTTTTTAAAGTACCACAGTCTGTGCCTGGCTATGAATGCCAACCTACATTGAGAAGAAGGGTCTGTGACACCAACTGGACACTTGGATGGCATTTTGCAACACTTAACCCTTGGAGCAGAATGACCCAACATTTATGCCTTACCCTCAAAGGGTGGGAGTGGATTTATACTCTAGTGTCCACGGTCGTTATAACTTTCTTATAATCTATAATCCTCATTGTACTACATATGAAGATGCCCTTGTCTTCACGTCAAAAAACTTGTATGATACTCTAATCCAATTCACTAACCAATTCTTTTCATACCTTGACCCCACCTTTATTACTACTTGTAATTACCTTAGATTGCTTAGGATACTCCTTAGGCAAGACCCCACCCCGTAGGAGCACGGCCTCCCAGTACTCCATTTTGATCCTAATGCTATATATAACTGTGCGATGGCTCATCTAATGATGCGAGCCACTCTATTGCCTTCATTTTGCCTAACTCTACTAGAGGACATGAATGATAGCCGCTTCATCCATTCCTCTCCACCTTCAAGTCCACCTAAACCTCAAGGGGTATTTCTAAAGCTATTGATTTCTTAATAAATCTACTAAGCCCCCTTCTCCACCTCACTCCAATGATGAAGACTATACTTCTATTCATGACTATGTAACTATATATATATATAAACATGAGAAAAATATCATGTGTCACCACTGCACATTGCACATCCACCACATGCACTGCACCTAGGGGTCCTCAAGTTAGGTGCATCCGGTGGCTTCATTCAACCTCCTCCGTCCCTAACCCCCTAGCCTCATTTTGACCCCCCATGTCACGCTTAGGGCACATCAAGGGTAGGACACACCCAGGATGGTAACACTCGCATGTGGTTAGACCTATCACCCTAAGCTCCATCCCATTAGCATGTGCACAATGCAGCACATGACAATGTCACACACCCGCACGTAATGCACAACCAAAGCCCCCCCCACCAGCTTCAACAACGCCATCATCCATGCAATGTTCTCCCCAACTTATGAAACATCTTACCATGCCAACCCAACAAACGAAGGGGAAAACACCACAACCCCATCGAAAATTGAATGAAGAAGCTCATTTTGAATAGGAGAGGGCCAGGTGATGGATCCATCTAACAAAATATTCAATTTCAATTCTAGATCCACCCACCAGCCTCTCTCCATGATTAGGGCTCAGTCAAAACTCAAGGGCCTTTCAAGTCCATAAATCCCTCCAACACAAGGGATCATCTCCAACTCAAGGGCCTCACAATTCCATAAATCCCTCCAACACAAGGGAGCACCTCCCACTCAAGGGCCTCATAGTTCCATAAATGTCTCCAACACACCTTCCAACTCGACTCGTATACAAACTCAAAGAACTACTTCGTTACTACAGCAACAGAGTCCAACTCATCCCCCAACAAGTGGCATGGGACTAGCACTCAACTAGGAGGGGGGGAATGTTAACCCTCAAACAAACAATGTGGAAAATCGAAAAAATCTAAAGCACAAGATGAAGCCAAGGCAAAAGAGTGGAATGGACAACGAAGGCATGCCAACAAAAATTGGGAAACACAAGAAGTGTGAAAAAGTCCTAAATCAATGAAAGGCGCCCAAGAAAAAGCACAAGTCAATACTTTTCTAAAAGATTGCAAGGTGCAGCGTGATTTATTTTAAGAGCGCCAGATTGTGACCTATGCAAATTGTAAAAATAGAGGGCCATAGGAAGGAAGCTAGGAAGATAGGAGAACAATGAAAAAAAGGGTCCGGCCATGTAAAAAGGGGATGACCGCCCAAATGGGATTTGGGGCTTTGTATATAAAGTTCAAAAGATGAATGAGAGCTCATTCTTTGGTGTGTGGCTAAAAAGACTCTTCTTCTTCTCTCCTTCTCTTCTCTTTGCTTGCTTGTGTGTGCTTGAGGGAGGGAGTGTGAGAATGTGAGGGAGTGAGTGTGTGAGGTTGAGGGATCAAGGAGGTGAAGCTCTCCACCATCCTCTCTCTTCTCTTCTCTTCTCTTCTCTTTTCTCTTCTTTCATGCGTGGCTATGGAGGATGGAGCTTGGAGCTGCAGGTTTGAGGATGCTTGAGCTTGCATCAAGAATCTTGGAGCTTTCAGAGTGCTTCAGAGAGGAAGCAACTCAATCGGGCATCAAGGTAAGTTCACTACACTCGTAGGGATGGATAGCACGTTGGCTATGTGAGAGGTAGCTATTAGTGCTCACTTGAAATGCTTGAACAATAAGCGGTCAGTGGGTCTTGGTAGTAGAGCTTGTGCTCACCTCAATAACTTTCTTTTGCATTTCACTTGCCAAGGCATTCTCCTATCATCCCAAACATAGCTCTCTTGCTTAGTAGAGATGTCTCTATTCATAAGGAGGGTAAAAATTTATGCTCCCTTAAACTTGAAAACTTCTACTCTAGTTATTGCAATATATTTTTCCTTGTCAATCAAGCTCTATAAAATAATTGAGCAATAAGCCTATTGCTTTGTGCTTCATGAAATCTCTTAGACACCTCCAAGAATAAGCATGCTGCTTTGTGCTTTCTAAAATCTCTCAAACACCTCTGATAGTAAGCTTTATGCTTTGTGCCTCGAAAACTTTTGACAATAAATCCCTTATTTGAGACACAAGCTAGCTATTTGCAATATCTTCCTATGTAACATGCCTACCCGAGCTGCTTCCTCACCAGAATGTTCTTAGTAGCCCATCAAGAGATATCCTAGAAAAAGTCGTTCAGGATTCCATGAAATACCTTAGAGTTTGCTATCTAGGCTCACTCGAGTCTACCTTGCAGTGGAAGATTTGACTGTCCCCACAAGGATCAACCTGAGTTTTGGGTTCTTATTATGGGTCAAATCACCTACTAATAGTTGGTTACTGTCAGTAATTTTATTTTTCCACTTATTATAGAATTACTCAAATTGAAGAAAACTTCCATTGCACTTGGTTCAAAGAGAATGGGGGAAAATCCCATTTCGACCCCCTAAAACAATGAAAGTCGGGTTTCCTGATATCTAGTGGTCATTTATTTACCTATTTACGAATGCAAAATTTTCCTTTTGAGAAAATCTCTCAGCTTACCAAGTCCATCCAGCTGTAGGTCTAGACCCATCAAGGATCCATCCTCCCGCTTCCCTTGATAGAGTTTTTTAATTACCTTATTACCTACCACTTTAGGTTTGACATATAGAAACAACTTCTTTGATTATCTCCTGACACAAATTCATCACACGCCGTTATTTCACAACACAAAAATAGTGTAAAGCAATTCCATCTCAATAGTTCCTTTAAGAAAAAATATCTTTTTACAATGTTTTATGTTTTGGATGTGGACCTGATGTCAGCCCAAAGGTATTATTCTCACCAAGTTCAGTTCCTAAACTTGTATTAGAACTTCCAAAATATTATCTGGATTTGAAGGATAATTGACAGTTCGTAAGAGTCTAAGGAGTTTGTGACCAGAGCCCCCTAGTATCCTCACCTCTCTTGCCAACTAGAGTTCCCTACAATAAGACCTTTCGTACCATGATTGGTCTATACTCACTAACATGAAAAAAAAACCCCTTGGAGTAGGTTTTTTCACGCTGGCCTTGGGGAGGCCTAGCGCCATTAGAGAACACTGTCTTAGTTGGTGTTCTATGCTCATCGGAATACTACCTCAATCGATGATCTATACCCGACTATCCATCTTTTAGTATGATGATTTTAGGAAAGATCAGTATGTAACTCACAATCACAAACATCTTACTTCGAATGCATTATACACAAAATTTTAACAAATTTACTTCCAAGACAAACCTTTTTTTCTAAAATAACAATATCAAGGAAAAACTTAGCGTAAACGGTAATATCTTCCAATAATCCTCTCGGATTACTCTCCCCTTGGGATCTAGCCCGGGTTGTAATGTCCCCATTACTTAGTTTATTTTAATAAATAATATGTGTATACATTTCAAAAATTGATTTATGTTGAAAACAAAATGGTAAAGATTGCACATTTTTAAAACTAGATCTAACTATGAAGATAATTGTTATTATTAAAATGAGGTACTATATACCTATTCATGGAAGAAAGGCTTGGGAAACCCTCCCAAGACAAGCTTATTAAAACTATGTTTCTAGTATAGAACAATAAAAAGAACTAGCCTAGTGGATAGTCACTTAACAGTTAAGTGCACTTGGGTAATGACACTGCCAAGATGGGTGACCTCTTAGGAAGCTTTCTTACATGCTAGTGGGAGCTTCTCACGCACAACCAACAGCGCCAACGAAGCCTTCCTAGCCCATTGCCAAGTATGGCAAGGCCAAGATGCCAAGGTCTATGCCTTGCCGCCCAACAATGTGACACATGGTGCTCTCTGTATCTTTATCTCCATGCTATGTTCCAAATACAAAGCCCCTCTCTGACATCATCGATGATGTCATTAAAAATCCAAAAGAAAATGTTTTCTCTTTACCCCCCCGGATTACTATATAAACAAAGATAGAGTGTCATGTGAGAACAACAACCCATGCAGAAGTCTCTCTATTGTTGATGCAATGAAGCTCTATTGCTACAATTAGGTGAGCCTCTCTCTCTCCACACCTATGTGGAAGCACTGCTCAATTCCATCAAGCTTCTTCCATGCCTCCCACGAGACGTCGAGAAGCTGAGCGAGGTCATGCTTGGAGAACTCCCCAACATGAGGAAGTAGTCAGTGATATTGAAGCACAAGTAGAAGTTACCCCTGAATCCATTCAACCTGAAGGACGGGTTATTTCATAACAAACCGAGGTTATTCAACCTATGTGAAAGCACTCCTCAAATCCATCAAGCTTCTTCCATGCCTCCCAAGAGACGTCAAGATGCTGAGCGAGGTCATGCTCGGAGAACTCCCCAACATGAGGAAGTAGTCGGTGATATTGAAGCGCAAGCAAAAATTACCCCTGAATCCATTCAACTCGAAGGACTGGTTATTCCACAACAAACCGAGGTTTCTATCATAACCCGTAATCATGATGGATAGTCGAATAGAGATAATCAGGTCCAGTACATAAGAAAATGATTACTTTTAAGCTATTAACTCCACAACTTTCTAATTTTTCTATTTTATGTTATTTCTTTTTTACATCTTATGATAAAATGAGGGATAAGTTAGTAATGTTAGAAAAGCCCATAGGATAAGTTTATTACATAGATTACTATTAGTTAGAATATACTTAAACTTACAAAAACATGTTAGTATTATCAATTTCTTTTTAGGAAAGAATATGGGAATTGATGAGGGGGATAGATTATATGCATCACATACATTGACAAGTGTGTTAAAAATGTTTTATGGTTATGTATGCTTTTGGATTTATGAATGATGAATTATGGTTCTTATGATTCAGTGCTTGTAATAGCGGGATAAGTTGTGAATTGTGGTGGATTGGGACATTGGGGTCCCCAGCCCAATGCTCCCTAAACACTTTGTGGTGTGTGGAAAAACTCACTTGTGGAGTGGGGGTCCTATGCTCCCGAGGAAGGTAGGTGTTTTCAATTTTTGGTCACTTGAGCATGTGAGAGGGCAAAAAAGGGGTGAGTGATAAGTGTCCCTACTATGTAAGAAGACTCCTGAGGCTTAGGGAAGCTTAGAGGGGCTCCGAGCCAGTAAATTCCCTATTGATCACACAGACGTAGTGTGATCACATATAGCCCAATCCTATGAGATTGGAAGGTCCTATCCTAGGCTAGACAATGTCTTTTTGTGGAAAGACAGTTTTGTGCCACTCTATGGAGTGATGGTTCTACTTGTTATTATTATGAGATAAAGTATTTGATTTCCGAATTGTTTGTTATGTGCTAAAGATTGAGTTTAATGAACCCAGTTTAACTAGGTAATAAAAGAAAACTATTTTTTATATGTCCAAACAGTGTGGAAGTATTCTTTGCTAATTAGAAAACTAAAGCAAACCCAATCGAGGAAAGTAGGAGGCTTCGATATTGATGATCAAATGTACGTGTATGGTTGGGTGGACCCAATAAGTCAGGTAACTTTCCAACACTAGATAGAGCTAATTAAATTGTGACCCTCCTATTATCGATAGGATTACTTACCATGCTTAACACTATTTTAGGGGGCTAGAGCTGAGATTTTCCCTTATGGGTAGGGGGATCGAGTTACACTCTCCCCTCTCTCTCACTCTCTTTGAACCAAGTGTGGTGTTAACCTCACTCTTGCCTTTGATTGATTACAAAGTGGTCTTTCTTAGGTGGGCGTTAGATTGCTGTTAGGGGTGATTTGTTCACACTTCCCCTATGAAGTAGAAATGAGTTTCCCATGTCAACTAAGTCCTAGGTTTCCCATGGGGAGACTAGATGGTGATGTGCATGGATATGAATTTTGGTCAACTACTGCGAGGACTCCTCTGGGTTTGTTGGAGGAGGCACCTCACACGCGTTAAATCTAAACAAGAATTCTATTTTTGAGAGCAATTCTCATGATGGTCTTTTCTTTTCTCAATGGAGTTTTGTGGGTCCTTGTCTTGTGATAATTCAAAAATTCTTGGTTAGTTTTATTACAAAAAGTAAATTTTTTAAACGATTTCATCTCAATACTTTAAAAAAAAAACAGAGAATTGTTGAGATATTGGTAATCATACTTGGCTTAACCTCTTTGTATGGAGCAGTGTGGGCTCAGGATATAGAATCCCATATGCACAGTGGTGGAAATTGCAACCTAGTTTATTCATATAAAAACATTGTACTTACTCTCTTTTTGAATGCAATGTCATAGTATTTTTGTCCTTCCAGCAAAGTGTATGTGTCATTGTCAACACGCAAGATTATGTTTATGTGTCCAAGTCTTAATCTCGGAACCTAATTCAATTGTGTGACAGTTAGTCTGAATGTCTATGTCCTCATGAGCTCACTTTTCCTATTTTAACCTCCATAGCCATGCTCTAGATCCATCATTCTAACAATAATTAGCATCCGTGTTTATCAATCGGAGGTTCTGTTAGTTTAATACAAATCAAATTTAAACTCTTTTAAGAAGCGCAATATCTTCCTTGCACTTATTCCTGTTTGGAGCACCAAGAGGAACACCAAGGAAAAGGGAATTCTCTTGCAATAAAATCTATCTTGTAACATCAACAAGCTTTTATTTCATTCTTTTGATCATCAAAACAAAGAAAACAACAATTCTTTACGTAGCACCATAGTAGATATCTCCCACGGATTTGATAGAATCAACCATATTCTTCAACATCTTCATAAAATTCTTCAATACAATTAAGAACACAAAGGAATACACCATTTTGAATGGAAACCAATCACATACTATTCTTCTTTAATGTCTTCATAGTTCTCTCTCTCAATCTCTCACATACAATTACACAGTTTTGATAGAATTGACTATCTCTGACTCTCTCTCTCTCTCTCCATCAATAATACATCATATCCTCACTACAATACTCTCATAATAACTCTCAATAATTCTTGTTAGGTCGTGGATGCACCTCCCAAGAGGTATGTTTGATATGAAGAGTCACCAGAGCCACTATAATGTCTTTTCACAGCTCACTACTGTCACTGTCACTTAGTCTTCTCTTTAGTCTTCAGCAGCTACTTCTTCCACTTGTTTTATCCCTTTTGAACTTAGATTCATCATTTTCAAAGGTTAGAAAAAATTCCCAAAGTCACACATACATTCTACAGAACACTTACAGAAGGTCTACAGAACAGTCACAGTACAGCACCAGAGCTGCTACACTACAGTTACAGTATAGAGACAGAGGCTCTACAGAAGGTCTATAGAGGGTTACATAAGGTCATCAAAACCTCATAACTCATACTCAAACATTCCAAAATCTCAAAAACTATTCAATAAGCTTTCAAAAGATCTCAATCTTCATCAATCATCAATCCATGCTTCATACAGAAGACAATCAGAACAAAACAAAAGCTATACAGAAGGTATACAGAACCAATCAGAACCTATCAGAACATCACAGAACCTCATATCTCCACTGAGAATCATCATTAAATTCTAAACATAATCAATATCATCCAAAAAAATCTCAAATACTTCCCTTACAACCATACATCACTCTAGATGCATCAAAAATCAATCATTTAGACCTCAAAAACAACAAAAATCAGTCAAAATTTTAGCCTTTTTCCACTCTCAACACTATTACATCTCATAGAAACCCAAATTATTCCTTGGAATTTGCATTAGGAATTTCTTTAGAATAACTTTCTTTTTTAATGCAAGAGATTAAAAAAAGTCCTATTCTATGAATGTAGCTTTTTGTTACCAACCCATAGGATGACGATTTATTTGGTGCCTTTAATATTTAAACTAATAATCAAATATGGTACCTAGGGATTTATGACAAGTGCTTGGTTGATGTATTCACAGCTTCATTTGTAATCTCAATACTCCATTTGTAGTGGTCGCTCTTGCAATGTTATTGGTAGCTCCTACCTTCCCGACCTTCATAATTTTCTTCTTCAAGGCTATGGTCTTTAATCACGAAATTGTAGAGGACATTTTGGAAATAAAGCTTTGGGTTGTCACAATTGGATTGATGGGGATGGCAGTTACTAGAAATTGACAAAAAATCAAGTAGTGTCTTGATTCTACAAGGAAATGAAGGTAGAAGAGATGGGATTCAATTCCAAGAGTCAGGGGAGTATCCTCCTTGTCTTCAAGACAATAATTTTCTTTCTCACACTCCTCTTACCTCACTCTCTCTTTCTCTTCTCTCTTGCTTTAAGAAAAGTCTCTTCTCTTAGTTCAGGTTGCTCCTCTAATGGCTCCTCATGCCCCACATTTATAGTTAAATTGAAGAAGAGGGGGTTGTGGCCAAGAAGAGGAGTTCTTTGTGTGGAGGGCATCTTGGCAATCTAGCTATCTGGAAGCTTTCAAGATGCAATCTGATGCTGGCAATATGATCTTTGAGGTCCAAAGAGACTGCCATGACTGATTTGTGTGGCTCTTGAGTAATCTTGCTCCAATCTAGCCTCTTGTCAAATTGAGAAAAGGGAGAGATTGTGGGAGTCTTATGCTGAGATCGAGGAGGAGAATTTATGATTTTTTCTTATTTTCACCTTCACCCAATTTCGGGAAGGGAGAGAGAGAGATGTGCCATTTTTTTCCCACAAAAAAAGAGGGGGGGCCAGTTTGTCGACTCCTCCTTCCTCATAAGCTTTTTATTAAAGCTTAAAGCTTTTTTCTTTCTTTCTTCCTTAGTCTCCTAAGTTTCAAATGTGCTTAGTCAATTTTAGACTTATGAGTCATGACCACCATGCGTATGGCAATTTTTGTAAAAAATGTTTGTAGATTTTATCGGTCCTAGAAGGTGTTGGGTTATGAAATATGGATTATTTTATTCAAGACTCCCTTTTAATGGTCTAAACTCTCAAATCCTAATTATAGAAAGTTGAGAAAGTCAAAAATAAAAGTTAAAATATCATATCCTCTTCTCCTTAGAGGAGTTGAGATGTCCTCATCTTGAATGAAAGTGGGGATATTGGTTACATAGTGATTTTTCATCAACCCAAGTGGCATCTTCTTCAAGGTAGTCTTTCCACTGGATGAGATACTACCTAAGGGTTTTTCTTCTTAGAGTCTTCTCTCGCATGTCAAGTATCTTTTCTGGTTGAAGTTCAACGACTTCTTGACTTGGCATCTCAATTTGTTGGTCATTAAGTACATGGTCAGGGTTGGGAACATAGGCTTTCAATAGACCTAATATGAAATACATTATGCACTTTCAAGTTGTCAGGGAGTTGCAGCTTGTAAGCATTGGGTCCTAGACATTTAAGCACCTTACATGGTCCACAATACCAGGGACTTAGCTTCTTGAATTCTCCCAAAGATAAGGAACTTTTCTCTGGGTGAACTCAAATGAAAACCATGTCACCTTCTTTGAACATGTGTTCTTATCTTTGTTGATCAACATATGCTTTATGTCGATCCTTGGCACCTTGAATATTTTTCCTTATAGCCTTCACTTTGCTAATCCATTTCTTCTAGCATTTGCTTAGATGCTTCTACCCGTAGGGTAGGATCAGAAAAGTTTAGTGGTGTAAGACAACCTTTCCCATATAGTGCCTGAAAAGGAGTCATTTGAATACTTTGATGGTATGCTGCATTGTATGAAAATTCAACTAAGGGTAGGTATTGGATCCATTGCTTGGGCTCCTTGTTGCAATAGCTCTAAGTATGTCTTCAATAACTTGATTGACCCACTCAGTTTGACCATAAGTTTGGGGATGGTAAGTAGTATTGAAGCAGAGCTGGGTTCCTAGAGCTTCGAACAAATTCTTTCAAAAGTTTGATGTGAAGAGAAAATCACGGTCACAGATGATTCTCTAGGGTAATCCATGTAATCTGAAAACTAGGAGATATCGAAAGCCTTGTAATTTGTCTTTATAGGAATATGGTGTGTAACTTTTGTTAGCATATCAATGACTACCATTACAGAGTTATATCCTCCTTGTATCAAGGGTAATCAAACTATAAAGTCCATGCTGATATACTCCTATCTCATTTGAGGGATGTCAAGTGGCTAGAGCATTCATGGCAACTTGACATGTTCAGCCTTAGTTGCTAGCAGTTTAGGAATTTGGTAATATACTTGAGTACATCACCCTTGAGTCTTTCCCAATAGAAGCTTCTTCTCATTGTATTAAGAGTCTTAGCATATCCAAGATGACTTGAAAATGGAGAATTGTGAGCTTCCCAGAGTATTTGCTTCTTGAGTTCTTGGCTTGCAGGAAAACATAGTCTTGTCTTGAAATAGGCAAGCTCGTTGCTTATGGAAGAATCTTAATTCTTGGACTTGAGTTTTTGACTTGAATCCTAAATGGGAATCTTTCTTAACATTCTTTGATAGCTTGGATCCTTCATTGCTTCTTCTTTGGCCATTTTTATGATAAGGCTACTGGGTATTGAAATTATTGTACTAAGAGTTTCTACCCCAGAGGGTTCCTCTAGGATTAGAGTATTAAGAAATTATTTATGACTTAGGGAATCAACAATCACACTTTACTTGCTTGATTTTTATTTGATTTCAAAGTCAAATTCATGCAAGATCTCAATCCATCGGCATTGTCTAGTCTGGTTGAGTAAAAATCCACTTCAAGCTTTTATGATCAGTGTCTAAAGAAAACTTGTTACCAAGTAGATAGTCTCTCCATAATTTAAAGGCATGAATTACAACAAGTAATTCTAGATCATGTGTGACATAGTTTCTTTCATGGATCTTTAATTTCCTTGAAACATAGGCTACTAGATGTCCTTCTTACATAAGCACACAACCCAATGCAAGAGAGCTTGCATCAGTTATGACTTTGAACTCCTTGCTTAGGTTAGGTAGCCTTAAAATAGGGGCAATTACCAAACTATGCTTAAGCTTTTCAAAGCTAGAGTATTCGGCGGATGCCGTCCATATAATGAAGACTTGCTTCTTGAGAAGGTCAGTGAGAGTTGCGAAGATCGAGGCATAGTCTTTCATGAAGACTCTATATCAACCTAGTATCCCTAGAAAGCTTCACACTTCTTTGACCATTATTGGTGGTGGCCAATCTTGTACATCTTGGACCTTCGCAGGATCCACTAAAATGCCATCTACTAATGCTATGAACCCTCGATATTCAATCTAATTTTTGAAGAATGCACATTTCTTCTTTTTAGCGTACACCTTGTGGGTTCTCATTGTTTCAAGAACTACTTATAGATGTGGTAGATGGTCTTCTTCATTCTTGGAATATGTTAAGACATCATCAAAGAAGATGAGGACGAAGTCGTCAAGGTAGGGTCAAAAAATGTCTTGCACCAATGTGGCAAGATCATTTGTTAATCCAAATGACATCACAATAAACTCATAATGATTGTACATTGTGTTAAAAGTAGTTTTAGGGATATTTTTCTCCTTGATTCTTATTTGATAATAGCTCAAAATCTAAGGTCAATCATTGAAAAGACCTTTGCTCCCTAGAGTTGGTCAAGCAACTTGTCTATCCTGGGGATTGGATATTTGTTTTTCCCTATCACTTGGTTTAATCCATGGTAATCAATACAAAGGCGGAGCATTCCATCTTTCTTTTTTTGAAATAGTACCGAGACTCCCTATGGTGAATTACTTGGTTGGATGTATCCTTGGTCTAATAGCTACTTGAGTTGTTCTTTTAACTCAATGGCTTTAGGAATTAACATCTGGTAGGGATGCTTTGGCAACGAGGGTAGCGCCTTGAATGAGTTGGATTTTGTGATCTACTTCTCTTGTCAATGGAAGCTCTGATAGGTCTTTTGGAAAAAAATTCGCATAATCTCTTAGCCAAGATGGTTGGTCCTTAGCTTCACTATCCTACTTGGCCTTATTGAGCTTAATTAGATAGACGAGTAATCCTTTCTTTATCCCTTTTACTATTCGGGAAACTTTAGTTAGATGAACCTTAGGGTCAGTGCATCTCCTTGAGTGGTAGTTGTTCTCCCTTTGAGTTTTGAAATGTAATTTGACCCTTTTCGCAATGGATATGGGCA
This sequence comes from Lygodium microphyllum, assembly GCF_053477565.2. Taxonomy (NCBI): domain Eukaryota; kingdom Viridiplantae; phylum Streptophyta; class Polypodiopsida; order Schizaeales; family Lygodiaceae; genus Lygodium; species Lygodium microphyllum. The sequence goes on from NW_028229517.1 coordinate 1,152,998, forward strand.
TTATTTGGAATTAACCAATCCATACCTAGCAGGCATTCATAAGCCTCGAGGTTCATAATCGGGATGCTCATTTTGGAAGAACTACCACCCCAAGCTAAATTCTACCTTGCTAGTTTGCTGTGTGGCAGAACTTCTTTGTCGTTTCCTAGCTCTGTTTAGGGCATACATCATGAGAAAACAAAGAATAGGATAGCACATTGTCACCTTAAAAATAGAGAACATGAACACAAATATACTATTTGCATAGACTTCAATCACCATCTTTGATAGTTTTAGTGATTCCATAATCCAAATCAAAGACTCAAACATGTAAAGATCATGAAACAATTATTAAGAATAGTTTGCGTTAGCCATAAAAGCATGGCGCTACCTTCTTGTCTGTATTTCAGAATCACACTACTGACTTCAAGAAAAGTAACTGTTTGAATACCAAAATCAGTGCCTTGACACATAGGTAATCAGTCCCGTGACATTGTAAGACACATTTAGATAGGTTGATCCATATATGAAAGTAAAAGACTAAGGTTACTAATGGAATTCATGGCCTAGGTATTTGTGCCCCTAACACCTGGCATAGCTTGGCACAGGCAGCATGACCGGAACCCACAAGCAAAAAAGTAAGAAACTGTATGGCATAATTTCAAAAGTTAAACATTAGTAAGCTCTTTTTCTTAAATAAGTGTATGATGTTTGTATGATAAGACTTCTCAGTTAGTATGAGAGGGTCTCTAGACGTAGCCTACCACATTCAACATTCACTAAGAGAGAGCATTAACATGTAGAAAAATTAGCCAAGCCTTATGAGGGAATTTTTAACTAATCAAGAAGGAATTATAGCATGTGATACAGTTAATTGTGTGCTTAAATCACCTGATTAAAATCTTGAAGACATGGAAAATTCCCTATATTAATCTATACAGAAGTTTAATGCAGTAACATAATAAGCAACAAGAAGTATGTACAGATCATTAATTGGGATTTGTGCACATAATTATACCTTGTCAGAGGCCTTGCACCCCTTGACAAGCCACACTGAGGAGTAGTAAGTAGAGCCCCTCTAGGATACGCAAATCCCTCTGATGTAGTTGCAGAAGAAGTTCTAAAGCCAGTGAACAAAATAGCTGAAATACAAAGATAAAAAAGACATAACAACATGATACTAGAACAACTAGAAAGTAATAGGAACATAGACAATAATGTCTCTGCAGGATGACATCTGCATTCTAGGAGATTTACCCTTATGACCAACAAATACATAAGCTCTCATCTCCTAGAATTCCTCATGCACCTCAAGTATAACCTCTTCCACAACATCACTGGCATCACCAGCATGAAAATGCTTTTCTTGCAATAAAGTAGCCACATAATCCTCACTATTTCTTTTTTCCTCCAAAACCTCTTGCAATTTGATCTCCAATTCATGGCATTTACTCTCAAGCAAAGATATCTTCATATGCAACTCTTCACTTTCATGCATATCAACCTGCTTTTTTTACCACAAACACATCCTTGAACATACCAAATGGTCGGGACACTAAAGCATCCAAATCTTGAGAAAACTTTTGCTAATACTAATTTACTTCCAAAAGCAAAGCATTATGAAGTTCATCAAACTCTAATTTAAGCACTATAGACCCATCCACATCTACATTCAAATTTTGCAAATTTGCTACTCAACCACTTTCAAAGGCTCAAACCTATTCATCAACAATTTATGCTCAACCTGCAACTATGCATACATATCCATAAAATTTTACATACTACCCAAACATTGAGATTTCACTTCTTTAGTCCATCTTTCAAAAGCACTGACTGAAATTTGGTTATGCTCTATCTGATATTTCAATGCTACAACCTACTCATTGTGTTGCACCAACAAAGCATCATACTCAGGTGCTTTATGATCAACCTGCCGAGCAAGATCCTCAGCCTCCTCCTCTCAGTAGTCAACTAATCCTACAAACTCAAAACTTGTGCTGCCATACTTGAATGACTTTTTTCATGTTGTCCCAAATAAACTATAATTTTATGCATCATATCCATGACATCAATCATACTAGTAACCCCATAAACATTAGAACCCAGCTCATCTAAAACCAAAGGAGTACCAGACACATGAGCAGACTCAAAGTCTCTATGCAAAGCCTTCTTAACAGCAACAGATGCACTAATCGAAATTTGTTGTGGCTGATCGTCCAACTTGGATGTACCCCTAAACCAAAATTTACCAATATTTTACTTCTTTTTCCCCATAGTACCTACCGAATTTAATGCATCCCCAATGACCTCTGCATCCAAATTCTCCATCTTTTCATCATGCATTGACTTCCCTTGATCTTTGAAAAAATCCATAGCAACTTATTTAGCATAAGATTCTTGATAACCTGCCTACAAAAAATCTTTATAGATAGTCAATCTATCTTCATCACCATTGAAAATATTCAAAGCATCATCACTATCTTTGCCAATATCGGTATCCTCTATCAAATCCTCAACATGTCCTACATCTCAAGACATTAACTCAGGTGTCCAAGTTAATAAAGACTACATAGTCAAACCAGGATATTGCTTAAAGGCATACTCATATAGGGCTGCAAGAAAACAACCCATACACAATTTGTGGAAAACTTTCTTAGTTTTCAATACTTTTATCTTTGTCATTAACCTATCATAAAACATTCCAGCCCAATTTGGCATCCCAACATTATCTGCATATTAAATTAGCCCATAAGTCTCCCAAGCTATTGAATCGGTCTTAATGAACAGCATGAATTTCTCCATAAACCACCTGAGATGCAGCCTCAATTATCTTCATAACATAAACCTTGCATAGACCCGTGGCATCACCAAATGCATCATACATTTGCTCGTTAGAGAATCTCCACAAGGTAGGATTCACATTCATTGGAAGTGCAAACACATGGCTTACCACACCAATTGTAAGCTCCAACCGACCTGCAATCTTACCCTGATATTTGTCTCAAGACATCAAGCTGTACCGAGGCATGTATGTTGGTGGTCCATGTGTGCCATGGAAGGCATGCAAATTCATACAACCCAATTCTTTCCAACCATGCCTTAGTAGGTTCATGGTCAACATCCAATGTCAAAATAGAGTCTACAAATGGTGTACACGTAGCACTTGCAGCTTTTACCTTAGGAGAAGTCTTTGTTATTAGTGTCACCTCATGCTACTTTGAGCGTTCGTCCTCAGCCTTGGATCATACTCAGTATCTTCATCATCCTCAACACGAATTCTCCTCTTCCTGGACAATGCTTTGGTGGATGTACACTGAGTGTGTGTCATGGCAGCCAACCCAGGTTGACATACAGATGAAGAAGGAGAGAAAGAAAGAAGAGGCAACAAATGAAGAACTCCTCTTCTCCATCTCTATGCTAAAGGCCCAGTACACTACTAATTTACATCTTTTCGTGCCATTTGTCATTTTAGTATGATGTACCTTAGGACATTCCACATAATCACTGCATGTCATAGTTGAATTGACTAACCATGGTAAAATTAAAATAACTTGTGCATAATAAGGTTGAACCAGTCTTTTGAGCCTATATCCATTGACTACAGGCTGCAACACCTTGCCCTGCTGATCCTTAAGCAAAAATGTGCCCTGCCCAACATCTTTAAATACCACAAATGGGCCTGTATAAAGGAGTTTCAATTTACTCAAAAACTTACCAAGTCGGGAATTATACACCACAACCCAATCACCTTCCTGAAAATTTTTCTTTTTGATATGCATGTTAACCCAAGCTTGCCTCCTCTAATGAGTAATCCCTAAAATGTAGGTGTAGCAAGAACCCTGTCCTCCTCTAACTTCAGGAGTTGTCCTAACCTATGGTTCACTAATTCTTGGGGATCCAATTTATGTGTGACTACTATCCTTAGGCTTGGGAGCACAAACTCCATAGGCACCACAGCCTCCAACCCACACACAAGTCTAAAAGGTGTCAACCCAATTGTAACCTTGTATGTAGTCCTAAATGCTCATAATGCTGAATCAATTTTAATATCCTAATATTCCCTATTATCCTCAACAATTTTCTTCAAAATGTGAAGAAAAATCTTGTTGGAAATTTCATCTTGACCATTAGGTTGAGGGTGTTGCGGAGTATATTTCTTGTGCAAAATCATATGCCTGATAATGAGTTCTCTGATCACTTGATTCAAGAAATGCTTTCCCCGTCACTAATCAACTCAATAGGACAACCAAATCTGGTCATAATGTTAGAGTATAAAAACTTGGCCACACTTGTTGCTTTATTATTTTTTAATGCATGAGCTTCTACCCACTTTGTAACATAATCAATGCAAATCAAAATATATATGTTACTTGTCTTTTTAGCTGTTGGTTTGATGGGCCCGACAAAGTCAATTCCCATTTTTGAAATGGCTCAAGTGGTAATATAGGATGAACTTGCATCCTAACAGCAAGCCACCAAAGGCCTACCTACAATATTTTCTTGCTTGTAATCTCACCTAAAAAATGGCCTCTTGATAGTCCAAAATGAGCTTCATGCAACACTACTAGTTGCTCGAATTCATGAACACACCTTCTCAATACATTATCAACTCCCCTTCTATACAATGTGCTCAAAATAACCTAAAATAATCTACTCTTTAATGCCAACCTTCTTCTTTAATCTACTCAAAGATATGCAGGCATAATTCCTAACTTCAGGAAATGGAGCATCTGGTCATAATATGAATCAAGGTCAAGCACTTGAACCTCAAAAAGTTCAACATCAGGTAACTGATCATGAATTCCTACTTTACACTCATCGGTTTGCAATCTGGTGAGATAATCAGCAATGGCATGCTCTTTCCTAGGGGTACAAATAACCTTAAAATCAAACTCTTGCAACAGTAGCATCCATCTAGCCAATCTACCTGTCAAGCTGGGGCTTATTAATAAAAAATAGCAATGCTTGATGATCCACATGGAAAACAACCTAATTTCCCAATAAATATTATCTAGATTTTTACACCAATAAGACCATTCCAAGTTATTCTCTTTCTGTTACTAAATAGTTTTTCTCCATAGCACTCAATCTCCTACTTGCATAGTAAATTGGTCTGTACCCAACTTGGCACTTTATCCTGCATGATGAGAACAGCTCCCATTGCCAAATCAGATGCTAGAGGTTGCAAAATTGGAGTCACCACCAACATCTTTTTCAAAACACTAAAAGCTCTCTCCTAATCTTCCCTCTAGACAAACTGCATCCCCTTCTTTGTGAGAGTTGTAAGAGGAGAACATATATGTGACATGTATCTTAAGTATCTGCTATGCCACTTAATCTACCCCACAAACCTCATGATCTCTTGCATATTACTCGGAGCCTTAGCCTTCTACACAACTATAATCTTCCTAGGGTCTATACTCATACCCTCTTCAAGCAGGATGGCCCAACAACAAACCTCTTTCGGCTGCAAACATTGACTTGAAAGGATTTAATGACATACCAAACATTCTGCATCTCTGAAAGCATAGTCTGAGGTGGTTTAAGTGTTTTCTTTTGCTGCCAAAAACACAAAAATCATCACTGAATACTCTCATAAAAGTTGTTAAATATGGTTCAAATGTTTTGTGAGTATCTCCTTGGAACTCAAGCGGCAACCCAAAGGTCATAACTGTGCTATCCCCCTCTGTAATGAAAGGTATCTTATCCATATCTTCTGGATGCATCTTGATTTGATTATATCTTGAAAAACCATCCAGGAAATTGTACATCTCATAACCTGCTACATCATCCAGAAGAGAATCAATAAAAGGAATGGGAGCTACATTCAATTTCCTATAATCCACACAAACTCTAATCTTCCCATTCTTCTTTGGCACTACAACAATAGGAGATAATCAAGTAGCCTCATTAACCAGTTTGATAAACCAAACTCTCAAAATCTTGCCAATTTCTTCCTTGACCTATTTGGCATAGTTAAGATTCATTTTATACATTTTCTAGACAATAGGATTAGCATCCTTCTTCAAATTTATCCTATGCTGACACACAACTAGATCAAATCCTTTCATATCTGTATAATCCCAAGCAAAAATGTCTTGAAAATCTCTACACAATTGAATTAAATCCTACTTGAAATTGTCTTCGACAAAAATACTCACCTTGATGGGTTTAGGCTCTCCCTTTATATTCAGGTTAACCTCCTGAACCTCATCTTCAACCACTCTTGTTGATCTTATCATTGTATGTTCATATCTTAGTTTAGCTTGAACAATAGCTTTCTGCCCTTCTTCAGCCAATGCACCAGAACTGTCCATAAAACTATCCATATCAATTTGCTATTTTCTAGGTATTTCTTGCAGAGAAACTTCAGGATAAGCTGTAATTTGATCCAAAATTAATTTATTTTGCTCATTCCTAGACTTGTCTTGAAATATAGGTTGCTCCAAATTTTCAGGAAAACCTTCCAAATTCTGCCCTGACTAATTTTGTACTACAATTTGAACACTTTGTTGTTGTTGGGCAACATTTCTAGCCATATTGGGTTGCTCTTGATACTCTGTATAATACCATCAACATCAATTTCAAAAAATGGAACCATAGAAGGATTTTCTTGAAGAAATAACTCCTCCTCATCGTCTTCTACCTCATTTGCGAAATTAATAGTTTGAGCTACTATAGGTCTAGCTGAACATTTCAAAACAACCTTATTTATTGTGGATAGCCTGATTTCCTTAAGTCCTCTTGGGATGCACACATAGTCATTTCCCCAATCCTGCTTAATTTTAGCTAGTCTAAACCATGGTCTTCCCAACAATGTTGTATAAGAGTCTCCAATTTCTGACATTCTCAAAACCACAAAACTGACCCTAAACTTCAAGCCAACAGCTACTCAAATTTGTTGATTTCTAAGAATCCCCAAAGGTTGTAACCTCCTTTGGTCTACCATTTGGACCTGAAATGGGGCTGTGAATAACTCTTCTTACTTAGTTGCCAAATATGTATGTTCAGGAAGTATATTAACTCTTGAACCTCCATCCAATAAGACATCATCATATTTTCTTTCTACATACTCAACTTGAATGGTGGATATTGGATAATCCAAAACTTCCTATTGAGTTGGTATGATTGCTTGACACTCAGAAATTACTTGATTTTGAATTATTATACTTTCAAGAACTTCTTATTGCTTCTGCCTGACCTTCAGTAGTAATTTCTCCTTAAATCTTGATATTAGATCCAAAATTTGCTCCAAGGTTAAATGCAAAGAACACTTTGCTAAAGCTTGAAATAGCTCCTCTGAGCCACCTTGCTGTAATTTCCCAGAATTTATGCTATCAGGAACCTGCTCCTGATCATTAGGAGACCGATTCCACTGTTCAAGAACATACTCCTGATATTCAGGATACCGCTTTTGTAGTTCAGGTTTTTGCAGACTTGAACCCCCTACATCATCAACTTGATTAGATTCAAATTCTTCTGCCATTTTTTGCATTTTGCTAACTTCTTTGTTGCCTTTTTCCTTGACTTCTCTTGCTTCTTTCCAATCAAGCTTCATACCAGCTTGGGTCCTAGTTACTGCTAAAACCCTTGGTACCTCTTGACATTCCACCACTTCAATACAATTAGAACAATCACAATGAATATCCATACTTGCAGCATTAATATTACCTGACACCCCCTTTGCTGTTGAGATGGCAAGCTCAACACATGCGAACATTGATGATGGATTGCCTGGCTAGATGAGTCCGCGCCTCTAACTTAGCACGTTGGTGGTCATTATGATACTCACATGGCCACTAACTTATCACTTATTATATTTAGTTTGTTACACCTACCTACAACTGGCAAATATATAATGCCAGTCGATTTGTGTAGTTGGTTATGCACTGTTTGACTTAGAATGCCACTTTCCTTTATGTTGTATCTTATCTATACTTTGTATACATTATTGTATAGTGTGTGGAAGAAGAAGAAGAAATCAACAACAAAACGTTTTGGCATCCATCTCTCTTCTTGTGTTCTTGAGTGAGCTTCCTCTTGTGTATACAATGTGCGTTTGGCGTAGCACCTCAAGCAAGTCCCCCCACCACGTGATTCTTGACATGGTATTAGAGCCGCACCACTAAGAGAGGCAGATTTTAAAGGTTGAAGTGAAGGAGAAGAAGCAAGGTTTGAGCAAGCAAGTAACGGGTAAGAAGCTCTTCCATTGTTACACACACTCTCTCTCTTGGACTGTGCCTATGGAGGCACCTGAAGCAAGATCGAGCAAAAATCTCAGATTGATATGAGTTTGGATGTGCAAGCAAAGCACTGTACGTTATGTAGGATAGTCCTTTAGGTATTTTTATGCAGTTATTTTGGGCATCTAAGGCCATTTCACACCCTGTTTTAGAGCCGCAAGGTTGCAGACAATAGTTTCAGGGTACACTGTGATTTTAGCTGTATTGACTGAAAGTGGGTACATGGGTTATAGATTGAGAATCTATAATTTTTGAGATGTTTGCAAGAAGAAAATATAAGTTTCATCTACAAACAGGTTGCAGATTACATATAGTATTGAGCAATCAGTAAAAAATGTTGCTTGGTGTAGTGCTGTGCACGTGTTGTGAAAGATTGCAGAAGACTAGCTTGCTGTGTTGTATCCTTGTTTATGATAATGGCAAAGAATAGTGGAAATCCCATTATTAAGAAGCTTGACAAGAACAACTACCCTTCATGGAAGTTCCGTGTGATAAAATTCCTCATTGGAAAGGGTCTTTATGAGTTTGTTTCAGGTGAAGAAAAGGAGCCAGATCTGGGTATCCCTCCGACTGCAAATGAATTAAAAGCATGGAAAGAATGGAATGTGAAAGACAAAAAGGTGATGTATTGGTTATCTACAGTCATTGATAATACGATGTTGAGACATATCAGGAATGCAAAAACTTCACATGCAGCTTGGACAATTTTTGAGAACATGTTTTCAGTAAATACAAAGGCACGAAAGATTCAGCTCAAGCAAGAGTTGAATGCCTTGAAGAAAGGGAAAATGTCTATCAATGAGTATGTGTTGAAGGTGAGGAGCATTGCAAATGCTTTAGTAGCAATTGATGCAATGCCTGATAATGATGATTTGGTTTCATCCACTTTGAGTGGCCTTAACAATGAGAAGGCATGGAAATCATTTGTTACTTCAGTATATGTACAAAAGCCATTTCCAGATTTTGATGAGTTGATCTCTCTCATGATTACTGAAGAGATCAATAGGCAGGGTGATTCATCTGAAAAAAATGGTGAACAAGTTCAAGCATTTTACTCAAGTCCAGGAAGGGGACGTGGTAGATCCTCTTCGAGAGGCTCTAGAGGATAACCAGCAAAACAGGATCATTCAGCAATTTGGTGAAATGCAGGTTTCAGGAGGCCGAGGAAACTTTAGAGGCAGGGGGAGCTCTAGAGGAAGAGGTGGATGGTAGAATAGAGGTTCTGGAAATTCCGCTATTATTTGCCATTATTGTGGCAAAACATGTCATATTGTAGCCCATTGCTATGCTAAGAAGGAAGATATTTGTAGTGGTAAATTGCAACAAGGAAACTATGCATCCTCTTTACGACACAATGAAGACAAAAATGAGCGTCTGTTTGTTATGTAGTATATGATGAATGCAGTTACAAGAAAGGGGACACATGACGATGTATGGTATATCGATTTAGATGTATCTAATCATATGACCAGTCATGTTGAATGGTTTGGAGAGATGTAGGCCGACCTACAAAATCCAAGTTATGTGCATACGGGTGATGATTCATGCCACCCAATTTCACACATTGGAAAGGTTCCCTTGTCCTTGTATGATGGCCAAACAAAGAGCCTGACAGATGTACTACATGTGCCATCAATCACAAAGAATCTAGTGTCTATTGGCCAAATGATAAAGTAGGGGTTACAGGTCCGATTCAATGCAAAAGGTTGTTTTGTAGAAAACTTTAATGATAAGTGCAGGTTGGTTACAAAAGGAAGTAGAGTTGGCCAAATGTTCACTTTAGATGCTGGAATTCCTACAATGGATGTTGTTATGTATGCTAAAGGAAAATTAGTAGTTGTAGATATTGAAATATGACATAAATATATTGGACACGCAAATGTGCAAAGGCTAAAATTAATACCATCTAGAGGATTAGTTATAGGGTTGCTTTCTTTTAGAGTTGCAGAATTGCATAAAGTCTATGAAGCATGCCAGTTTGGTAAGCAGGCAACAACCCTTCTCGCATGACAGAGAAGTGAGTTGAAAAATACTTGATGTAGTGCATACAGATGTTTGGGGGCCTACACAAAATGTATATATTGGTGGTGGCAAATACATTGTCACATTTATTGATGATTGTTCAAGGAAGTTATGGGTATACTTCATGAAGGAAAAGAGTGACGTGTTTGAGCACTTCAAATATTTTAAGGAAGCTGTTGAAATAGAAACAGTCTTAAAAGTGAAGTGCTTGAGATCAAATGGAGGGGGAGAGTACCTCTCTAATGAGTTTACTGGCTTCTTGAGGACTCATGGGATAAAGAGGAAATTTACTTGCGAGTATATCCCATAGCAAAATGGGGTTGCACAAAGAAAAAATGGGCATATTGCAGAAGTCGCAGAGGCATTAATGGCTGAAAAGAATATGCCCAGCCATTTTTGGTCTGAGGCTGTCCATACTACTGTCTACATTATGAACAGAACTCCCACAATTGCACTTCATGGCATGACTCCCAAAGAATGCTTTACTAGCAAGAAGCCTGATGTATTGCACTTGAAGATATTTGGATGTGTTGCATATGTTCATGTGCTAGATGAGCTACAGAAGAAGCTTGATCCAACGACTGAAAAATGTATTTTTATTGGGTACTCTTTAGAGCAAAAAGGGTATCGCTATTATAACCCTGTCACAGGTGAATTCAGAGTGAGCAGGGATGTTATCTTCAATGAGATGGGTAGCTGGTATGCACCTGCTGGTGATGTATTAGATGATGATAATGATCTAGACAGTTATGTGTAGAAAGAAAAACAAGAATCATGGAGTCTTAGTGGACCAAAAACATGCGAGCCCTTGGTCTTGGAGACTAAGGGCTAGCCCCACATCTTCAAGTGGATCTATAGGTGTTGCAGGGAAGAACAAAGGAAAGAAGAAAGTGATGGATGGTAATGATGCATCTACTAGTCCTTTGGGATTTGATGGAGATTCTAGTGGTTTGGAGAGTTTGGATGATGAGCTTGGTATTCCTTCAGTTAGGACACCAGGTGTACCAAGAGCTCATAGTAATGAAAAGGCTCCATTGAGTGATCTGATGGTACGCAGATCTAGCAAGTTCAGATACCTTGTTAAAATATTTGACTTTGAAGGTTATGTAGCTCACCATTATGCTTATATGGTGAAACTAGTTGAGGATGTTGAGCCCACTTGTTTTGGGGATGTTGTTCGTCATGCTCATTGGGATGCAACAATGGATGAGGAGATGGTTGCATTAGAAGCTAATAAGACTTGGGATTCGATATCCTTACCTAAGGGTAAGAAAGCTATTGGTTGTAAGTGGATTTACAAAGTCAAGCATAATGTAGATGGTTCAATTAGCATGTATAAGGCTAGGCTAGTTGCAAAAGGCTATGCTCAAACATACGGTATAGATTATGAAGAGACATTCAATCCAATTGCTAGGATGGCAATTGCTAGGTGTGTGATTGACTTAATAGCAGCCAAAGGTTGGAGTTTGCAACAAATAGATGTTAAGAATGCCTTCTTGCATGGTGAATTGCAAGAAGAAGTATATATGGAGTAGCCAATAGGCTATGAGGATTTAGAGCATCCCACATATGTGTGGATGTTAAAGAAGATGCTCTATGGGGGGCTGAAGCAAGCACCTAGAGCATGGTCTGACAAGATTAGAGAGTATCTTGTCAATATTGGATTTTGTATTTCTGATGCTAATCACTCACTTTATGTGAGAAAGGGAGATGCAGGTTTGGCCATCATTGTCATCTATGTGGATGACTTGATTATTACAAGTGACAATGACAATGTGATTGCTAAAGTTAAGGACTTCCTGAAGAAGATGTTTGAGATGAAAGATTTGGGTGAATTGAGATACTTTCTTGGTATTGAGGTGATTGGATGTGATGATGGTATATGGCTATCCCAAAGGTAGTATGGCTTGGATATGTTATCCAAGTATGGTATGACAGCATGTAAGCCTCTTTTAGTACCATTGGAGCAAAATGTGAAGTTGAGTGCTGACGTTGGGGATGAGATAGAAGACCCTACTATGTTCAGGAGGATAGTAGGGAGTTTGATTTACATGACTATCACAAGGCCAGACTTGAGCTATGCTGTTGGCCTTGTCAGTCAGTTTATGCAGATGCCTAGAAAGTCTCATTTGGATGCAGTTAGACGTATATTGAGGTATGTGAAGTCCACTTTACAATATGGACTTTTTTGTGAGACAGGTAAGGGCGTACATGTCTTTGGATACACATATGCAAATTGCGTTGATAGCATGTCAAACAGAAGATCTACAAGTGGATTCATGTTTTCCCTTGGTAGTGCTACAGTTACATGGAGCAGCAAAAAGCAACCTACAGTTGCTTTATCGAGGACATAGGTTGAGTATAGAGGTGCTGCTATGGTAGCATGTGAGGTGGTATGGTTGAAAAAGTTATTAGGTGATCTAGATGTGCAAGGAGATGGTCTAGTTGTCATTCATTGTGACAACATGAGCCACATACAGTTAGCTAGAAATCCAGTGTTCCATGCTAGGACAAAACACATTGAGGTGCACTACCACTTTGTGAGAGAGAAGGTACTCTTGTAGGAGAGATTGCATTGGTATATGTTAGCACACAGGATCAGATAGCTGACATTTTCACAAAGGCATTGGGTGCAAAGAAGCTTTGAAAGTTTCAAAGCTTACTTGGAGTTGCAGAGATAGAGTTGAGCTTGAGGGGGAATGTTGAGATGGAAAGCTCAACACGTGCGGGCATTGATGATGGACCGCTTGGCTAGATGAGTCCGCACGTCTACACTTAGCATGTTGGTGGTCATTATGATACTCACATGGCCACTGACTTGTCACTTATTATATTTAGTTTGTTACACCTACTTACAACTGGCAAAGATATAACGCGAGTCGATTAGTGTAGTTGGTTATGCACTGTTTGACTTAGAAGGCCACTTTCCTTTATGTTGTATCTTATCTATACTTTGTGTACATTGTATAGTGTATGTAAGAAGAAGAAGAAATCAGCAAGAAAACGTTTTGGCCTCCATCTCTCTTCTTGTGTTCTTGAGTGAGCTTCCTCTTGTGTATACAATGTGTGTTTGGCGCAGCACCTCAAGCAAGTCCCCCCACCACACAATTCTTGACATTTGCCTCATGTTGAACCTTCTCTTGTTGAATTTTCCTACAGCCAACAGTTCCTACACCATCAGGAGATTTCCTTTTCTCATCTTGATAAGGTAACTCTATAAGGACTGTTGCAACTGGGACAAGTGGATGATGTTGATGATATGCTTCTACAGGTCTTCCCTCATTGCGGGACCTTGCTACTACTGGCATTCTTCTCTCAGTCCTATGTCTTTCCCAAAGTTCACAGTTTGCTCCAACAAAGTGTCCTTGAGCTACACAATAGTGGCATGCTCCCGTTTGGGTAGTTTACTATTGTGCCTGAAAATTTTCCCAAGGCTCTTTTGCTTGCATTCTTCTAAGTCCTCTGAAGGGTCTTCATGGTATGGTGTCAAGAATAATCTAATTTATTGTAGCTAGTTGAATGGGCTAGCCTGCATCACTGGCATCTGTTGTGCCATCCTGACATTAGGATTATACCAGCAAGTCCTAGTTTCATGGCCCTTTCTCTGACATATTTCACAATGCTTTTCCTTCTTCTTCATTTTAGAAATACCCAAATCTCTTAACTTTTGTTTTATCATTTTATCCAACTTGTTTTTCTCTAACTTCTTCTTATCTTTGTCCTTTGCCTTCTTCTTTTTGGTCTTAGCTAATCCTGATTTCTTCTTCTTCTTATGTCTCCTCCTACTAGAGTTATCCTCATCAGAATCACTTGAACCATCATTTGAATCTGAATTGTAATCACTATCCTCAGCATCACTATCTATGTTTGAATCTGATTCTAAATTTGTATTAGAATCTGAGTCTGAAGAATCCTCATCTTTACTATTCTTAGATCTAGAGGTAGCAAGTCTTTTCTCCACTCTCATAGCTACCCTAATCAATGTGTCCAATGTATCATTCGGACCCATCTCCACATTGGCAATTGGATTCCAAATCTTACCTCTCAAACCCTTCATAAAATAGGCAATCTTAATTTTCACTGAAGGTGTATCATCAACATCTAGCCTATTCAATAGATTCTTGAATTTCTAGGCATAGTCCTCCACCAACATAGTCTTTTGTTTAATCTTTTTTATCTTCCTTAAAATATATAGTGGAGTTTTGTCCTTACAGAACCTGCCTAAAAATGATTTTTTTAGATCATCATATGAATTAAACGCTGCCATACCATAACTGGTAAATCAGTCCATAGCCTTTTCCTGAAAGGTGGTAGCAAATTGTTGCTTTTTGACCTGGTCCCCTTACATTTGATTAAAGCCACTGGCTGTCCATCTTGTCTCCAATTGTACCACATGGCAATCCAGGTCTTCTTTCTTCTTGTCTAAAAATTTGGATGCTCGAACCTTTGGATTAACTTACTAATTCTGATTCATTATGATTTTCCTCTTGGGATTCCTTTGAGGTGGTAATGGATTAAAATTCAAAACCCTCTAAGATGAAATTCTAACCCTTCTTAACAAAAACGTTCTTCCTAGCACTGCATGTTGTAGCCTCCCAAATGCCTGCCTAGGAGGGGTATCCTATCATTTAAGAGGTAATATATCCTCATCATCGGATAAATTTGAAGATTCTCTTGAAGTGACACGAGAGTCATAGGCTGTTGAGGTACTTATAGAGGTACCCCCTTCCAAAGAAATTTTCCCAGCATCAATAAATTGCTCCTCATCCAGCCTGTCCAAGCCTTTTGAACCTCTCATGTCATCCAACCCTGCATCTTGTTGTTGTAATATTTCCACATGAAATATTAAAGAATTTTGACTACTACATGCCTTGTGCTAAAGCAGTGCTAAGTCATCTCCCGCAACAAAATAATGTTAGTGACTAAATCCTTACCTCACGCGCGCAATAATAAACCCCAACCGCTTTGAGCAAATAAGGCCGAGGCTAAAACCCACAAGCTGCACAAGAAAACCCTTTACGGGAAAAGGTAAATGGATAATGGTTAAAGTTATGGCAAATTTTTTTCTTATTAACCCCTCCCCTCAGTCGATGCATGGCAAGGGGAGAGGGAGTGTGAGAGGATTAGTGTTATGTGGAGAGCGGGGAGAGAGGAAGCATGCAAGCCACCCACGTGGGAGGCTATCTCCCCCCCTTGGCCTATATAAACTCCCCCTTCAAGCTTGGGGAGGAGGGACAAAAGGAGGAATTGGATGGCGTGCTGTAGCTTGCCATCGCCACCACGCCAGGAAGCTGCCGCCACACGATGCCTGCTACCGCCTACTCCACCTTACCATCACCACCATCAAAATCGTCGCCATCGTCCTCTTCTTCACCCTCTCCATCATCACGATTCCTTCTTCCACGTTTTCTGTCAGTTATTACAGAAGCATAGAAGCTTCTTTAGAAGCTTCTAAATTTAAGCTTCCTAAAGTCCCGTTCCCCCGTGCTTCCTCGGGAATTTAAACCCAAGCCTCCAAGGCCCCTGATCCTGCGCAGGAGAGGGAGATCACAGACTGTGAGACTTCAGGACGCACGAGTAACCCAAGGGAAGCTTCTTCGACAAAAAAATACACCTCATAACTGGACCCAAAGTTAAAGATACGATATGCACACATGGGAGCCTCCAACCCAATTCTACGTGTGGACACTCCTACGAGTCCTCATGCCCAGGTTCTTAAAGGATAAATTTTGTATAAAAGGGAATGCATTAGGCACGTTTAATTTTCATGGGAAAGTTATGAATGCAAATTACTCATTCGTCTTACGAGTTTTAGTTGCATGTTGCTCTTTGCTTGTATTTCCAAAGTGACAATCGTAAACGCATATTATATAGGTTAAAAGGATGAAAATTTGTTTAAATGCATCCTTGTTTTCCTCACAAGAAAGAACAAGCACATAATGCATTTAGGCAATGATTTCCTAGATATGATTTGTAGGAAATTATCATTAACATCCGTTAGAATATTGTCCAAAGAATTGCATTGCATGAAAAGGAAACCATGAGCTTACTTCTTGCATGCGAGGATGCTTGCAATTTTTAAGTTGGGTTAAGTGCCGCTGAATGGATTAAGTCAACAATAGTCTTATGACATTCGTCATGCATGAACTTCTTTATTGAAGTTGTTTTAGAAAAAGATGCATTTCATATTAAATCATGAATTCAATGCATCGAACAAAGGGTTTATAGGCATAGTTCTTGATGCAATTCAACGTAGGCTTTTATATGAGTTAGCCATGAATTGTCTATCATTATAGATTAGGCAAGGAAAAGAGATGGTCATTTTACGTTTTATAGTTGCAAAACCGGAAAAAGTCAATGAATCGCATATTTGCACGTAATGTGATGTCTTGCAACTATTTACACCTTTTAGGATAAATATTAGCATCTCTAAGAAGAGATCGTTTCTTCTTGCAAGACAAGTAGACTGATTTAGCTAAATCACTTGTAATGACATAACCCACATGGGATTCGTAAAAGCATAACTAGTTGGTATGACAAACACTTCAAAGTGCTAGGTAGGGTTTAGTACGTTAAAATTTTTTTGCCTATCGCACTTGGGATGCCAAGTCAAAGCTTCCAATCTCAAAGGTCCTACCCACATTCATGCAATGTTGGGTTAATTGGATGCCCATACAATAACGATCTAGGGTTTTTACCCTACAAATCAATGGTCAAATACTAGACTTTCATTTGAAACTAGAAACCCTAGGGCAAAATTTTGTTGACCTAGTAAGATGAGGGTTGGGTTGGGTCAAGAGGACTCCCAAACCCTACATCTTGATCAAGTGTAATTCTTGACCAAGAAACACCATTTGATGGGAGAAATGATCCCACAAGTTCGGTGCGACACAACAAGTTGCAACGTCGCATGGCTTTGTGTTTAAATCGGAATATAGATTTGCCACTCCTTGGAACAAGGTTGGCAGGTTCCAAGTACAAGCATAATTTGCAAGAGGATGAGTAGTCATCATGCTATTGAGTTGCCAACTTAGGGTAACGAGCAATTGACCAATCAAGTTAGGCGACAAGGTTGCCCAGGATTTACTATCTTAATTTAAAGAACCTAAGGTGTTTGTTAATTTGGGTTAATAGGATATAAACCCTAACCCAATGATAAAAGGATAAACAAATAAACCCTTGGGGATCTTGCCAGGTCGCAATTGATCTCGGATCGAATGCTGGATGCATTAGGAGAGAAGGATTCACACCTTAGCAGTTGGCCAAATAAACAACGACTAGATTGATTGTGTTTGTACAGTTAGGAGCACTGTTTGTACTTTCTTTGCTCAAGGAACTAAAGATGGAAAGATAATTAATGCTTCAGGTTGAAGGCCTGGAGGGAGAGGCAGCATCAGTTACCCCCGACTATCTGTCTGACCCTAACCAAGGGGGTTGTTAGCCACGCCAGGTACGTGGACCGAACCTGCTATGAGAGGTCTCTCCATGGGTGCTACTTGGAGCATGAGGACGCTTGGGTGCTGGGGTGCTCTGGCCGTAAATCCCTTGCCTCCGGGTCTTGCACAAGAGGCCAACGTGACTCAGGATTAGATCTCGAGGCCCAGATACTAGTCTATGGGTGGAAACTTAGATTAGTAATCCCTGAGAATCGCTGGATTGCCTTCGAGCAGATTATGGATTGCCTTGGGGTGAATTTTGGATTAAGTCTACGGGCTAGATTATATGATGTATTCCAAAGATAAATATGATCAATTGTTGAAAAGGAACTTGCTTGACATTGTTTTTCTATGTCACTGCTAAGTTTACGTGAAGGAACCATGATTAATTGGCTAATTAAGGAAGCTATTTTTTGCGTGTAAAACTAAATGTGATAGGTAATTAGACAACTAAAGCAACCCTGAGGAAAGTGTGGTGGATGTGGCCATGGGTCCATCCTACGGAAGGGTGGTCCTGGTTGGCCTAGAACTTTTCTTAAATAAGTTGACTGCAAGGAAAGATGACCTAGAATCTAGGATATTAGAGTCCCAATTTATGTTGTTTTAGGGGAAGGGAATGGGACTATGCCTTACGGGCAAAGAGGTCAAGCTTTGTGTCCCTCTCATTTCCCATTCTCCTTGAACCAAGTGCAGTATGAATCCTCTTTGACCTTGACATTTCTGCGTAAAGTAGTTCTGACGCTAGTTACTCTCTAGGAACTTGACCATTAGGAGAACCCTGATTCAGGTCGGTCCTAAGTGGGAACGGCCGGAATGCTTCCACTACATGGCAGACTTGGGAAGATTGAGATCGCAAACCTTGTGACATTCCATGGGAGTGTCGAGTGGCGCTTTCTAGACTCTCTTCCCGATGGGCTACTAAGATGTGTCCTATGAATGAATAGGTGGACACTTATAGTTGGTATCAGAGCAAACCAATGAGGATTTAATATTTACAAGAAACTTAATAAGGAGAAGTAAAGCAAATGTTGATGTTAAGAATATTGCCCTACTTACTTATCGATGTTGACTTGCAGAGTCGTGAAGCATGGAACAAATTCTTGGTGTTCCAAGTTATGTTTATGACCACGATACGTGCCTCGGATTATCGACAGAGGATCGATATGATGAATATCCTAGACCGCATCTACAATCCTTCACCTCTGTATACGTGGAACAGAGATGTGTCCTATGAATGAATAGGTGGACACATCTCTGTAAAGTATGAATTCGCTTCGACCCTGACATTTATGCATAAAGTAGTTCGCCTTGGTTCGACGCTAGTTACTCTCTAGGAACTTGACCATTAGGAGAACCCTGATTCAGGTTGGTCCTAAGTGGGAATGGTCAGAATGCTTTCTGCTACATGGCAGACTCGCGAATACCTAGATTTCAAACCCCCGACATTCCACGGGAGTGCCGAGCGGCGCTTTTTGGACTCTCTTCCCGATGGGCTGCTAAGACGTGTCCTACGAATGAACAAGTGGACACCTTACAGTTGGTATCAGAGCGAACCAATGAGGATTTAATATTTACAAGAAACTTAATAAGGAGAAGTAAAGCAAATATTGTTGTTAAGAATATTTCCCTACTTACTTATCGATGCTGACTTGCAGAGTCACGAAGCATGGAACAAATTCTTGGTGTTCTAGGTTATGTTTATGACTGCGATGCATGCCTTGTATTATCGATAGAGGATCGATATGATGAATATCCTAGACCACATCTACAATTCCTCACCTCTGTACGTGAAACAAAGATGGACGGGCGATTCAAGAATTTATTACATAGTTGCCCACCGATTTGCATACCTTCAAACCAATTTAAAGAGAATCAAGTGGTTGGAGGACTTAAAGATTGTGAAGTTATTCATCTTTGTGGAAGCTCACAGAAATGCAACCCTACATGTCGGCGGCCGAAAGGTTAAGCATAACAAGTATGTGTACAAGGAAGTGACTCGAGTAATCCCTGCCGACAAAATCAAGGTATTGGGACGTTATGAGATGAACGGGTATCAAAGGAAAGGATACACTAATCTTCTAATGACCTATCGATTTCAAAAAATCCATGACCCCAATCCATTCTATTACTCAATTCTCATAGCTGAATGTAACACAATCTTATTCTCCCCGAATTAATGTATCATCTTGCTCTACCATCCCAAGAATAATTGTACTCAAAGGGATACGCCCATATGAATGGAATAAACTCTTTTCTTTTCAATGATTGTCTTGACTGTGAATATTAATAAAGAAGTTAAGCGATTAGGTCACTTGGCTGAAAGCTGAACTGGGCATGTAAAGTAGTGTGGGAAATGCTTAGCAAGTTTTTAACATAAAGTATCTCAATGCCCAGGCACAACCTCAAGTGCAAATTCCTAGTCCGACCCCTACACCAAGTATGGTTGTAATTCAGGAGAAGAAGTTTCTTCTCAAGCAAATCAAGCCAAGAGAATTTGATAGCAAGGGTAGGACCGTCCAAACTGATGCCGAGATCTGGATCGAATCCATGTAGGATTACTTCGAAGCAGCAGGTACTGCACCCGCCACTACAACAGAAATGAGGCATAGACGCGCATGTTAGACGCACAAAATCGGGCGCATCTATCATAGCGTCTATAAGTGCGTGTAAATAGACGAGAATTGTGCATCTATATATCCACGCAAATAGATGCTAATATAGACGCGCCAACAGATGCACAATTATTTAACCACCTAAAATTGCAATTCATATAATTAAAAAACCAAAGTTAATAATTATTTAACCACCTAAAATTGATTCTTGAGCATGCAACGTGTGCGCATGATAAAAACCATAGAATTAAGAATACACATTGAATCATTGAATTAAAAAAATAGAGTTAATAATTACTCGAATTACCATTAGCATCCTCGAAGTGAGCAAGGACACCACAATCTTGGGTATTTCTCTTTTCATCTATACGTTGAGTTTGAAGATGTTTACCCTCACACCAAAGTGCATTGAATAATGTGCACTAGTCGTAAAAGATAAAAGATCAAAGTAGACATGTTGGACCCTCCCGAGGTGTTCAAATAACTAGACATGCTGGACCCTCACGAGGTGTCTGTAGCAAAATATACTGGGTAGATGAAAGAGCCCTTAAGCTATGGTACACTTACTTGGGCCTTAAAACAAAGATCAGCATTACTCCTACTCTAGACTTGGATAAAAGTGCCTGTGAAGACTCGAGTTTTTTATGGCTCGAGACTCAATCTATGAATGGAAAAACATCACATCCACATCTAGGTTCTATCCCACCCTTCAAGTTCAAAAAGGGCATGGGGTTTGGAATTCATGGCTTTTTTAAAGGCAAGACAAAACCATTGAGTAGTTTGATGGAAGGCCCTCCCTTTTTCTATTTTGAAAATGTTGAGAACGTTCCCAATTCAGAGTGGGAGACCATCAAACGACATTTTAATGGCATAGATCCAGAGTTCACAGACTCTAGTTTAGGCTGAGGTGGTTATGTTTATAACCTTCCAGTAGATGGAAGAAGGTTGATCCTTCCCCCTGCTCCCATGAAAATCTTTGAGGTCCTTCCGAAAACAAAGAAGTATTGGCCCCCATGGGATTCGAGAGAGAAGCTGAATTGCATAAACACACGGGGTGCCCCTAGCACTATATGTGGATTGATCGGAAAAATATTTTCTTCCCACAAAGAAAGCAAGATACCTTCTTATCTTCAACATGAGATTGTCATGGCATGCAAAATATGGAACTTGGTTTGGGTCAGCCCTGGCCAAGCTGCCCCACTTGAATGTTGAGATATTGAGCTCCACTCGTGATACGCCAGGGTGACCGTTGTGTATTTATGTCACCGACTTGTCAGTTGCAGACGCGGTTGGTACACCACCCATGAATAATAGCTACATGATAGCTATCCTTATCTACTCTAGTTCGTGGCTCAGTTAGTATGCCACCTTAGTTAGTTGAGTTTGGTTTGAGACCCATATATAGGGTTCTTCTATTTCTTTGTACTTGAGTTTTTTTGGCTTACACAACTAAGAAGAGGAAAACTGTTTTCAGCCTGCACCCTTGTGTGTCTTCCCCCATTGTGCAAGCAAGAAAGCTTCAAGCGAGACTCCTTCCTTCTCTCCCACAATCTTGACATGGTATCAGAGCCTTGTTCGTGGTAAGGAGCTCAAGAAAGCAAGCCAAGCTCGCGGTGTTCTGGTAAGAGGAGCAGTGTTGCTTTCATTTTCTGTTTTGGGAGCAGATCTCTGCAGGTAGCACAGTCGGAAAGTGCAGGAGTGCATTGTCTCAGGTTGAGACGCCCTTCGCGGTGAAACAAGAGGGTAGTATATGCTGCGGGTGAGGGCTTTAGCCCTAGGCGACCTTGTTTTTTTTATTTGAGGCCATTTCGGGGCCTGTTTTGGCGGCGGAAGTTTTCTGCACGCACTCAGGAAAAGGCTCAGTTTTATGCTGTGCAGCCACTGTTCTACAGATCGGTGAATAGTTACTGTAAAAATTGCATTGTATGCTTGTGCGCAGAGACATTGGGAGTTACAGAATCATCCCTGTTGCATGTTGATACAAAATCGTCACTAGGAAGTGACTGTGTTGTCAAATACCACTTTCGCCAATTTTGTAGATTTTCCCTTGTGAGGGTGAAGCTGTGGTTTTTGCAATGACAGAATTTTTTGCAGTCTTCTGTAATGGCATCTGATTCTCTTTCACAGATTGTCACTGAAAAGCTTGACAAGAACAACTTCCAAGCATGGAAGTTTAGAATGACAAATTTCCTTATGGGAAAAGGATATTGGGAATTTGTTGCACGAAATGAAGAAGAACCAGTTCTTCCTGATGTTCCCAATCAACAGCAAATGCAGGCATTTAAAGCATGGCATGAGAGAGCCAGGAAAGTTATGTATTGGCTGTCTATCAGCATTTCAGACTCTATGATTGTGCATATTCAGGATGCAAGTACGCCAAAGGAGGCATGGGATACTTTGTCAAAAATGTATAGCACAAATACACAAGCCAGGAAAATGCAGCTCAAGCAAGAGTTGCACAATGTGCAAAGAGAAAATATGAGCATCAACGACTACCACATGAAGGTGAAGAAGATTGCAGATGCACTTGCTTCCATTGGGTCACCAGTGGAAGATGATGATTTAGTTTCTGTGACCTTGAATGGTCTAGGAAAGGATTATGCACAGTTTCGGACATCCATTTCAGTTCGTGAAAGATTTCCTGATTTTGAGGAGCTGATTTGGAGCCCCAAGAGGAACACCAAGGAAAAGGGAATTCTCTTGCAAGAAAATCTATCTTGTAACATCAACAAGCTTGTTTATCATGTTTCATATTGTCACAATGAAGAAAAAAACACCAGGCACAACAAATCTTCATGCAGCATCATGTAAATCTCCCACGGTTTTTAATAGAATCAACCATATTCTTCAACATCTTCACAAAATCCATCAATAGACCAAAGAAAGCAAAGAAGTACACCATCTTTGAATGGAAATACATCACATAGTATTCATCTTCAATATCTTCATAGTCTTCTCTCTCAATCTCTCATATACAATCACTCTATTTCAATATAATTGGCTATCTCTGACTCTCTCTCTCACACTCCATCAATAATACATCATATCCTCACTACAATCTCTCAAAATTACTCTCAATAATCACTCTTAGGTCGTGGATACCCCTCCCAAGAGGTATGTCTGATATGAAAGGTCACCAGAGCCACTACAGTGTCTCTTCACAGCTCACTACTGTCACTTCACTCTAGTCTTCTCTTGAGTCTTCAGCAGCTACTTCTTCCACTTCCTTCAGCTCTTTTGCACTTGTATTCACCTCTTTCCAAGGCTAGAAAACTTTCCCAAAAATCACACATACATTCCACAGAACACTTACAGAACAGTCTACAGAACAGTACCAGAACAGCTACAGTACAGAGACAGAACAGAAACAGAACAGAAGCAGAAGCTCTACAGAAGACCTACAGAAGGTTACAGAAGGTCATCAAAACCACATAACTCACTCTCAAACCATTCAAAACTCTCACAAACCATTCAATAAGCTTTTACAATATCTCATTCTTCATCAATCAATACTCCATCCCTCCTTACAGAAGACAATCAGAACAAAACAGACCAAAACAGAACAAAACAGAAGGTATACAGAACCATTCAGAACCTATCAGAACATCACAAAACCATCAACAAACATCATGATCTTCCAAAACACAATCAATATCATCCAAAACCCTCTCAAACCACTTCCAAATCAACCAATCATCCCATAAAATCAACCATTCAGCTCTCAAAAACAACAAAAATCAGCCAAAAAACAAGTCATTTCAACACTCAACATATCCCCACACTTAATAAGGAAGCGTCCTCGCGACCCAGGAAAAAGGTAATATAAGTTCATTGAAAAGCTTCACTTTGATCTTCATTATCTTCTAAAAAAGAATCCATCCACCACGACCCCAACTTATAACCTGTTTCTGATATAAAAATACAAAGAAAGGAAAACTCTTTTGACATTAACACCTCTTATCAAACTAAAAATCACCACAAATTTGTAAAGGATATAAGAGTTTGCTTCTTCTTCATCATCTTCATTTGCTTCAACTCTCCAGCCACGACCCCATCTCGACAAATCTCCAAAACATAGCTCGTACACAAGATCCAATAGGAAACCACCACGTTCGTTTGACATAAATGAACTCACAACACTAATACACAACACAACCATCTGAATGACTTCTTCAAAAAGAAGAGTTTGATATTAAAAGCTTGCACCATGCATTGGAAAGGCATCAATGAAGATGATCCCTTTTAAAAGATTGATGTTGTCTGAATCGATCCATAGATAAGGATTCATCTACAAAGTTTTTAGGAGGATTTTGGAAAAATTGGAGACAGCACATCCTTTCCAACAGGACCAAGTATCTGCTAGGCAAACAGAGGGCATGAAAATACAGTATCTCCAACTGTTGAGAATCAATGCTAACATTGACATTCATGCACAACTTTGGGATAGGCTTTGAATCAGTATGAGAATGCCTATGCATGTACGCCAGGTACCAAGCAAAGTGAGCAGTTAATCTCACTGAGGGATCTGCAGACTGTGAATATTGTTGGGCAAAATGAACATAGTTTTGATAAGCTTGACTGGAAACTGTCAATTCCCCTGGAATTACTGGCCAATTAATCTGCGGTCCTGTAAGGCAATCATCCGAACTCCATCCCCTTCTTCTGGAAATCTGAGTATCAAAACCGGCACAGTCACTAACCAACTGAGGTGGTTGAGATATGGAAGCGTTAGGAGAGGGTAATGGAATAAGGGAAAGTGGATGTAGGGAAGGATAGGAAAAATCATAAAAGGAAGAAAAGGTTAAAGAAGGAGTGGCAGAAATTTGTAAGGAATCACTAAGGAAAGGTGTTAATTGATAAATAGGAAATGTGGAGGGTACATTAATGAGGGGTGAAGGACAGGGTGGAGAAGGGGAAAATACCCTATCCTCAATAAAGGAACAATAAGTGAAAATAGGAATTTGAGGGAAATTGGAAGGTTGGAAAAGAAGTGGTAAAATTACTGTGGAATTTGTTTGACAAAGGGAAAAATATATAGCATAACGGTGAGCCAATTGTTGATAATAAAGGAGGGTAGGAACAGAAGGTCCCAAGAGAGATCGTCTATGATAGGCATCAAAGAAGGTAGCATCAAACGGATTATGTTTGGAAAGATAGGTTAAGAGATCCATCCTCAGTTGGTTAGTACTATGTACAAAGGTAGGAGCTGTGTTTTGTCTTTGATTGAGGACCACTGACTCAATCATGGGATGCCACGAATTATCCTGACTATCAGCCACTTTGGAGGAATAACTCTGGAACATATCAGCTATGCGCAACTCTAAATGATTGACATAGAGAACAGCCTGTAAGACCACATCCCCCACATACCATGCCATATCTACCTCATCTGGAATTAACAAATCTCCTCGAAGATACATGTATGCCATCAGCATGGTGTCTGGCGTGACAGAATCTTCAAAGAGCATTCTAACTACCTCTGTCAACAACTCAGCAGACCAAGCCCCACTCCAGCCATCCTCTGGAAAAGGTAAATCCATCGTGGAAAGCTTCATATAGAAGACCAGCTTCTGTAAATGGTAGTGGACAAAGAAAGAATGGTCAGGTAAGACATATTCCTGAAACTGCTCAAAGGTAGACCATAACAAGTCCATTCTGGACTGCAATCTTTCCACTTTGTCTTGGAATAGAGGGCACAAAGTAGCCTGTCTCTGTAGGGCAGCCAAGTCCTGCTGTGAAAGAGAAGGAATGAATGGAACAGGAGGGCTTGGAGGAACAGAGCGGGACTTTGCAAGCTGATCTTGCAACTGCTGGATTTGGGAGGCTTGGTTGGCCACTGTATCATTAGCCATTTGTAAAGCTGAAAGCTTGTCATCTAAAAGAACTTGGAATTCTTTCGCTTCACTGGACATCCTCTCCTTCTCTGCTGAAAGGCTAGTAACCTGTGACTGAGCCTCGAATAACTGGGTCTTTAATGAAGAAATCTCATCACTTTGAATGGCAACCAGTTGGGTTTGCTGTTCCATTTGCTTAAATAGATCTGCTAGGGTATCCTTAGCAGATGCTAACTCAGAGGTTGCCTTATGTAATTGGTCTTTGGACTGCATGAGCTCCTCATAGAAAGATGCGTACAGCTGTTGAACACAGGCTGTCACTGCACTCAATGGAACTTTGAATATCCTTGCAGAGGAAAGGAATGGCGTCTCCTGAGACGAGACTGTTCAGGGAAGGAACTGATATATCCAAGGATCCTTCTCTATGAGCTCTGAACAGATTATTTTAAGTGAGATACCCAGGGAGTTCACTGCCAGAAGTAGCAGGGATAGGCACTGAGGGAAGTACAGCAGGGGCTTTGTCCGCTACCCTCTTCAAGCGTTTGCGCTGTATGACCAGGGGAGGCGGAGAATCATCATCCTCAATGTCAATAGGTGCTGACTCTTCTGAAGGTGGAGGAGGAGGTACTGGATCGGATGGAGGAGGTGGAGGCACAGTCTTCTGTAAACCTGAATAGGTCAAGAAGGCAGATAAATAGGATCCATAGGTAACATTGGTAACAGTACCCCTCGTGACTTTAACAAAATGCTGATCCATCTTAGTAAGGAGGTATGTGCTCCAATCAATGGCAACTCCTTTCAGCACCATCCTGGAAGCTGTGAAAAGCTCTTTGGACAAATAGTGTGATGGCGTTTTGGCAGGCATGAACCTGTCCTGAAGGAACTGGCACATGGTCTTCCATACGGGATCAGTGATCATCGAAAACGAAACTCCTGAAGAGTTTATCACTTTCTTAACATCAAGGACTTCCCTTGTCTGCTTCTGTAACAGCTTGAGAATCTCTTCAGTAGAGAAGAGCTGTCGAGTGGTTACAAAAGGTTCTCCTTTGAAGGGTAAGGACAGAGCCTTCCCTAAGCCTCGAGACGTCAATGTCATAGACATGCCTTGGACTACTCCTGTCTTCTTGCTGTAAGAGGCCAGGAACTCATCACATACAGACGGATCCTCTGGAAGTAATGGAAAAGGAGTGGCCACAAAAGCAGCAAGGCCTGCCTTCGTGAGGGGCTCAAAAGTAAGTAGGGACGAGTAATCCCTACTAACTAATGGGACGTACTGGATAGGGGGAGGAGCATGAGAAGGCACCATTCAGATGGTTACACACACACCACAAACACAGACAATCAAGGAGAATGCCTGCAAACCAACAGACAAAAACCAAGGATAAGAGAATTACCAATCAAAACGTGACATGACCTACTAACCCCAAGCAAACCACATCCTAGAAAAAATTTGACATGACCTTGAGACAAATGCGACCGAAAGCTTCATGCGATGCATCAGACAAACACCCGGAACCCCGTATCAGACAATAAAATAAAAAACTGCATACCGTACCCGTAACCGTAACAAAGACATGAAACCAAAACCATACCATATCCAACACATATCAATACGACATCTATGATAGAACCAAGACTGGACCATGGAAAACATCACTAAGAACTGCGTATACCCATCCCACGAAACGGTTCATTAAAAAGGGGATTAAGTGCAGTGAGGGGGGAGTTATTTAATGAAGGGTTGATTTTAATCAATTATTAAAAATGGGTGAATTTTTATTAGGTGATAAACCTTAATAAGAAAACGGCGGTTCCTTATTATAAATTTATTTACCAATTATTAGGTTAAACCGGTGCTTTTATACGATTCCCGGACTTCGATTCCCGACTGGGTCTCTAAATGCAATTCATTGATTATAATTAAAGTGATGTGGAGCGCTTTTTTGCCAGCGCGTGCTCAAGTGACGGCTGGTTGATTTTATTAAAATTTTAGAGTGCCTCTTTAGCGCACGTAGCGCGTGCGAAGTGAACGGCTGGTTTATTTTAACTAAAAAAAATGTGTGTTTAGCGCGAATGCGCGTGCCATGGTGGGTGAATGAAAGGGTTTATTTTAACAATTAATTGTGATTAAGGGGAAAAATAAATAAATAAATAAATAACAGAAAATAAATACCTGGAAGGGTGTGTATGAAATGCAGGAATGCGCACGGAAGAGTCCCAGTAAAGGAAAAGCAAAAAGCACTGATGAAACAACAAACAACACCTGAGCAGATGTATTAATTTGATTGATGTTGGTTTTTTATTTTTATTTATTTTATTATATGTTTAGTTGTAATTTTTTTATGTTTGAATAAATGGAAAATGAGTAAGGGAGGTGAGGGAAAATTTTTAGAATGTTTTTAGAAATTTTTAGAATTTTTTACAATTTTTAAAATGATTTTTCCATATGTTTTTGCAATTTATGGGTAATTTTAGGAAAGATGGATTTATCTAAAATTATAGGAAAGGCAATTCCTAGCAAACAAAGGTCCAAAAATTAACAAAAGACAGAAGGAATTTTTAGAAATTTTTTTGAAATTTTTTAAGGGAAAAATGAAGGTTGTGATTAATTAAGTCACATTAATCATATTAGTCACATTAGTCACTTCAGTCACTTAAGTCAGGTTAATCATGTTAGTCAAGTAAATCTACCTAGGTTAGTTAAGTCTAACTAAGTTAGTTAATTAAGTCTAACTAAGTTAGTTAAGTTAAGTTGTAACTAAGTGAGTTTAGTTAGGTGTTAACTTAGGTTAGTTAGTGGCTAACCTAAGAGGAGGTGGAGGCTGGAGGTGGAGGTTGGAGGTGGGGGGAGACGAGCCGGCGGCGGGCGTGGTGGCGCGGGCGTTCTGGCAGGCGGCGACGGCGGCGCGGCGACCAGGCGAACATGGCGGTGACGGCGGCGAACAGGGCGGCGACGGCGGCGCGGCGACCAGGCGAACAGGGCGGTGACGGCGGCGAACAGGGCGGCGAGGGCAGAGAGCAAGGAGGGGAATGAGAAGGGGAGGAAGAGGAGGAGGGAGGGTAGGCGGGAGAAGGAGGTGGGGGCGGTGGGAGGTGAAGAAGAAGAAAAAAAACAGCGGGGGAAGGGGAAGAGGAGGGAGGAGGAGGAAGAGTGGGAGGAGAAGGAGGAGAGGGAGAGGAAGAAGGGAGAGGAAGGAGGGCGATGGAGAGGAGGTGGAGATGGAGGAGAGGGAGAGAAGGTGGAGATGCAGAGAGAGAGAGAAGGTGGAGATGCAGAGAGAGAGAGAAGGGAATCGTGCACGCACAGAGAGAGAGAGAGAGAGAGAGAGAGAGAAAGAAAGAGAAAGAAAAAGAGAGAGAAGAGAGAGAGAGAGAAGAAGAAAGAGAAGAGAGGAGAGGTGGTTGAGAGTCGGGGGGGGGAAGGGTGTCCGTTGGGTGGGTTTTTTTTTTTAAATTAATTAATTAATTATGATTGAGTTTTTTAAAAAAAATAAAAGGTGGGCAGGGGTAAGGGAGGATGGGCGGGGTCAAGAGGGGGCGGATCCCCGTCCCGCGCACGTGCTCGGGGCGGGGTAAAAAAATTTGCCGTGACGGGATTGAAATGGCGCGAGGAAGACGGTACGGGTTACGCGGACATGACCGGGGCGCGTGGAGACGCGTTAAATCGAAAAAGGGCGCGTTCACGCGCAAAACGAGCGCGAGAAAAAATGGAAAAATAAAGAAAAATTAATAACTCCCAATCCGGATGTCAAAACGAAATACCGTAAAAACGAAAAGTGGGCAGGACGACAGGGGGGAAACAAGAAAAATACGGGACGGGGGTTCCGGGAGGGGTAAAGGGCAGTCACGTGCAAAAAACACAAAAAACGAACCAAAAACGCAATTGAAAAATTAATATCGAAAGATCCGTGCATCGGAATGAGGTGCAGCAAAAAGGAAAACTAGGCAGAAAGATGTGCGCGACAATCCTATCATGTCAAAACATAATTCCGACTGAGGTAAGATGCGTTCTCATGGAAAAAACCCAAAAAAAAACCCGAAAATGGGATCGGAAATTAATATCGGACGAACCGTGTACCGGAATGACATGCAGTAAGAAGGAAAAATGTCCGCAGGAAGGGGTGGCACAGGGTTATCACATTAAACTGTAGTTCCGGCGGAAATAGGAGGGGTTCACATGTGAAAAACTCCAAAAAGACTCCCAAAAACTCAGTTAAAAATTAATAAGTAAAAATCCAGAAGTCGAAAAAGGGTGGAGGAAAAAGGAAAAAGGGAGGGGAAGGCACAGGGGACACAGCTATCAAATCAAATTGGAATTCTGATACAAATAGGGCAGGTTCACATGGAAAAATGTCAAAAATATGCACGAAAAAGTCTTAAAAACCCGGAAAATTAATAACGGACAAACCATGTATCGGAATGATGCGGAATAAAAAGGAAAAATGTCAGGGGAAAATCTTTGGTCAGGGCTATGACGTCAAATCATGGTTCCGACGCAAGAAAAGCACGTTCACATGGGAAACCGGCTAAATTGCGTAAAATGCTTCAAAAATTAATAACTCGAAAACCGTGCACCGGAACAGGGGTAGGTAAAAAGGAAAAATGATCAGTTCAAAGGGAGGAACAGGGCTATAAGGTTGGATTTGGATTTAAGTGAACGTAGGGTGCATTCACATAGCAGGACCTCAAAATCAGGGAATGAAGGAAAACTGCAAGGGAACAGCCCCAAGGGTGGGTGGAACATAACCGGGCGGGTGGGAAGGGTCCCCAGGAGGGTAAAAGCAAGGCAAGGCATTCATGCATGAGCAAGATAAGGCATATGCAGATGAGTATGCAATGTAGACGCGCAGGGACGCGTCCCCACACTTAAGACCTTAACGGATAGGGTTAACCGAACATTAGGGACCTAGGACCATGCCACAGACCATCCACTAACTTCCCCACACTTAAAACATGACCGGCACTAAGAAACAGAAGTTGTAGGGTTAGAAAAACTTGGCCCGGTTCGTCAAGAATCAAGGTTGAATGTCAACGGCACGTCCAGTGTGGTTGTCGGTGCTGGAGGGACCAAGGCATCTTTACAGCGCACACGTCCGTCATGGCAGAGACCACGCGGCCGTACCCAGGGAGGTAGCTGATGGAAGGAATCGTAGGAAATTCGTTGATGATGAGGGATATTGCACTCAACTCACAGTCACTCAATTGGAATGAAAGAACAGTCACCCGCCCCATGACTAATATCACTCGCGGAAGAATGATTAAAACCCATATCGCATACCCAGTTGAGGAATCGACAAGGGGGGAATGGTGCAGAAGGAGTATGCCAGGGTGCACAGTTGATGGTGCATTAGTGCATCCCGCCCGTCTGGCATAAGTGCAAGGAGGAAGGCAAGGGAGCCTTACATTGCAGTGTACAGAACAGGGTGATGTGTCTTGTGATGACGGTAAAGACCCATCCCGTGGGTGCATAGAGAAACGGAAACATACCTGACTCCAAGTGTCATAACGTCCCTCAATCTCACCTCTCGGTAAATGATTGAAGAAACTCCAGTCACACTCAGCCCACCCTCTGTCTCACGCTCTGTTGATAGATACAGAGGGGCAGCCTTTTCCTGAAACCCATTGATGTAATCCTCACAGTCACTTGTGCAAAAGTTGTATGCCTTGTGCGCATTTGATGGTGCAAATGTGCATCCCGCCCTGTGCCGGCATACAGTGCGAGAAGGAAGGCAAGGGAGCCTTATGGTGCAGTGCACAGAACAAATTGTGCTTTGTGCATTGAGAGGCCCATCTCGTGCGTGCAACACTTCATTCACACTTCTCACCTCTCATTTGATTGGAAGGGAAAAGACTGGTCACTCACCCCACCCTCTGTCTCACTCGTTGTTGATAGATACAGAGGGTAACCGTACTCACTTCCCCATCCGGTTAGGATGAAAGCTCACATCACTCAAGGGGTTGTCGATGAAGATCGCGTCAGCAGTTGTTGAAGAGGCGTACCCAGGGAGGTAGCCATCAAATCGAATATTGTGTTGGATAGGAACATGTCGTCTGCTAGAGGACAGTTAGTCACTTTGCAGGAAGACCCAGGACACAGCGTACCAAGGGAGGCAGCTTCGGAATTGGATCCTGGGAATATCAATTAATGAATCCACTTTCTGGACTGCTAGGTGTTACCACCTTTTCCACAGCCAGCTTCTCGCCCAAGGGTGTTTACCACCTTTTCTTGGAACGAGGCCCGCTATGACACGGAATTTCTTCCTTTTCTCTCATAACAGATTTGTTTTGTTTTGTTGTTTTTTTTTTTCTTCTTTGGTTTTTTTTTTCCTTTTTCTTTTTCTTATTTTCCCCTATTCCCGAGGGTGTTTCCACCTTTTCTCGAAGAATAAGTCGGCATGATAGGGACCTAAGTCCTTTTCTCCCATGACCGATATGTTTTGTTTTTTTTTTCTTTTTCTCTTTTCTTCAAATTGAACAAGGGAATGGTAGAAAGACCATGTGTCAGAACCCACCTCGCCACTGTCGCTGGTGGAAAATAGAGGATAAGAGATCAAGGCTAGAAGGGGGTTTGGAGGGGACAGAGGGTTGCACCCTCTTCATCAGAAGTGATTGAAGAACAACTAACAGAAGTATCATCATAAGAAGTACAGTGCCGCGCCAACGAGGGAAAAGATCAAGTGTCCGTAATTGTCAAGATCCCCAAGGAGGGAAGTACTTCTTTAGGCGATATCCATTGATCAGAAAGGGATCATCAGAGGCATCCAAGGTCTGTACTTGGACAGAGCCATTAGGGTTGACTGCAAGTACCTTATAGGGGCCCATCCACCGCTGTTGGAGCTTGCCAGGAAACTTGCCAAAGCGTGAATCATAGGCTAGGACCAAATCACCTTCTTTGAACTCCTTGTGCTTGATGAAACTGTCATGGTAAGCCTTACGTCGGGCTTGCGTGGCTTCCATGCACTGTAGAGCCATCCGACGAATTTCGTCCAAACATTCCAAATGCAGGAGACGGCGTTGCAGTGAATCATCATCCCCCAAATGCTCTTTGATCGCTACTCTCAACGAGGGTAGTTCCAGTTCCACAGGAAAAACTGCTTCTGTACCATACACCAGCTGGAAGGGTGTTTGTCCCGTTGCTGCTTTATGGGAGGTTCTGTACGCCCAGAGGGCCTCTGTAAGTTGATCGTCCCAATCACGACGATGTGCGGCAATTGTTCTTGTCAGAATCGAGCAGAGGATGCGATTGGTGACTTCGACTTGGCCGTTGGCTCTGGGGTAATAAGGAGTGGACTTGCGATGGCGGATCTTATACAACTCTGTCAACTCTTCCATGACTTTGTTGAGGAAATGAGTGCCTCTGTCACTTACCAGCTCTAAGGGACTGCCAAAACGGGTGATGATATTCTCGTACATGAACAGGGCCACGATGTTACCATCGTCCCGCTTTAGGGCTTTAGCTTCACACCACTTTGTGACATAATCCGTACATACGAGGATGTATCGGTTTTGTTTCCTTCTGGTAGGAGGGTCGATCGGACCTACAAAGTCGATGCCCCACTTCTCAAACGGCTTTAAAGGAAGGATAGGTTGCAGTGGCATGGCACTTGTCTTCGTGGGTTTCCCCATTCTTTGACAAGCATCACATCTTTTACAGTAATCATAGGAATCTTTGTGAATGGTAGGCCACCAATATCCTGCTAGCAGAGCCTTCCTGGCTGTAGCTTCTCCTGCAAAGTGACCTCCACATGGCTCGTCGTGGCAAGCCTTCAAAACGATCCCAATCTCATCTCCTGCAACACATCGTCTGAGCACTTCATCTTTGCCTTTCTTGTACAGTGCACCGCCGAGCAGGGTGTAGGGGGCTGATTCTAGCATGAGCTTCTTCCTTTCCCGACTAGAAATACCAGGAGGGTACTGTTGGGTTGCCAGCAGATTGGCAATGTCTGCATATCAGGGAGTTACAGTTTCCACCAAGAATAGGGAAGCATCAGGGAGGTCTGGATCATCCTGCTCCTCGTCTGCAGTTTGTGGGATACGCGACAGATGATCAGCCAGAACATGGGAACGACCAGGCTTAGTAATCACCTCAAAATCAAACTCCTGGAATAGAAGGAGCCATCTCATCATTCGTCCTTTCACATCTGCTTTGTTCATTAAGAAGGACAGGGCCTCATGATCCACATAAAATTTAAAGCGGGTAGATAGGAGGTAATGGCGAAACTTCTCCAGGGCAAACACCATTGCCAAGCACTCCAGCTCTGTCACTGTATAGTTTCGTTCCCTATCGGTGACTTTTCGGCTTGCATAATAGATCGGTTGATCCAACTTTGAGGAGCCCTTTTGGCAGAGGACAGCACCTAAGCCTTCAATTGATGCATCAGTGTGTACGTGGAACTCTTTCGTCCAATCAGGAGGTTGCAGAATGGGTGCCTCAATCAGACACTGCTTCAGAGTGTGGAAGGATTTGTCACATTCTTTTGTCCAAGTAAACTCTGCATCTTTCCTCAGGAGCTTGTGCAAGGAAGTTGCCTTTGTCGCAAAATGGGCTATGAACCTTCTGTAGTAACCCACATGGCCTAGGAATCCCCTCAACTGTTTGAGGTTGGTGGGTGCTTGCAGAGCTGAGATCTTTTCGATCTTTGCAGGGTCTGTTGATATCCCTTGTGCAGAGACAATGTGGCCCAACAAGACTCTAGAAGAGACCCCAAAGATGCATTTGTCGGGGTTGAGGGAAATCCCGTACTCCCGGCATCGATCAAAGCATTGCTCCAGGTGGTCCCAGTGTTCACGGATCAAACTATAGACACAAAAGTCATCCAAATATACCTCAATAAAGTCGTGCAGATGATTTTGAAATGCAGCCATCATGACTCGTTGGAAAGTAGCAGGGGCATTGCAGAGCCCAAATGGCATCACTCGGTAAGCGTAGGTCCCCCATTCTGTGGTGAAAGTTGTTTTGGATTGGTCTTCTTCTGCGATTTGGACTTGGTTGTATCCGCTGAATCCATCCAGAAGAGAATAAAGCTCATGTCCTGCCACTGTGTCCAACAGTTGGTCTGTGAAAGGGATTGGAAAGTGATCCTTCTTTGTCTTGGAATTAAGCTTTCGAAAATCCACACATATTCGCAATTTGCCATTCTTCTTGGGTACAACCACGATGGGTGAAACCCATTCACTATTTGCCACTGGATAGATAAACTCGGCTTCCAGAAGCTTCAGCAGCTCCGCTTTCACCAATGTGGAATAATTCGGGTTCATTCGCCTCTGTCGTTGCCGTACTGGCTTGGCATCAGGCTCCAAGTCAATATGATGTTGACATATTGTGGGATCAATCCCCTTTAGGTCTTTGTAGGACCACGCAAACACGTCCAAATTTTCTTTCAACAAGTTGTACAAGGTTGACAACTCCTCTTCTGGGAGACTGCTACCCACCTTCAAGTGGCGTTCAGTGCCTTCTGCATCCACAAAGGTTAACTGTCTTTCACCTTCTACTTCATGGATGAAGGTCCCACGGACTGCTTCTGGATACAGATCCGACTCCTTCAAAGGAGTGATGTCCTCTTCTGATGTCCCACTAGAGCCAACTTCTTCTTTTGGTGGAGACTTAGGTTGCTCCTGAAAACGTTGGAATGGGATTAGGGCTGTTTCGGGTTTGGTTTCAAGATTAATCACCTCATGGCTTGAAGACTCATCTTCTGATGATACATCCAGGAACGTCACATAACAGGGACCCTCTGATGCTTGTTGGGTTTGTGGGATTGGTGCTTGTTGGCACGGTGCATCATCATCATCTTTCTTTGGCAAAGATGGGTTAGGACGGCATAAGCCACTGCTGAAAGACGGCTTGTTCTTCTTAATCCACGTCTTATAAAGGTTTTGCATATGAGAAGATCCATTTACCAGACCAAATGGTACCATTGCCATTCTGTCCCATAGCATGAGCTCATCGGCTTCTGATGCTTCTGGAACTTCGTCCTCAAATGTATCCTCTTCAGGTGGGATAGACTCTTCTGGCTCGCTTCCATCATTCTCTTCGTCCATATCATATTCATCCTCTTTTGTCTCTGTCTCTGCTTCTGCTTCTGCTTCTGTAGGAGCTCTGTAACAGAAGAATAGATTCTCTAGTTCCTCTCCTGTCTCTGCCTCTGCTTCTGCTTCTGCTTCTGCTGTGGCCATGTAACAGGGAGAGCAGTACATCCATGCTTCTATCTCACTGTCAGAAGTGATTTCAAAAGTCATGCCTGGTTCAGGCAGGAAGTATTCACCCATTGATAATGGCTTTGCATCTTTTGGAAGTCGGCTTACAGTATCCACTGTTAAAGAATGTGCCACTGTTTTCTTGGGAAGGATCTGTTTGACAGCATCTTCGTCTGCTGATGTTCCATCCGTAGCCTCCTTAGGGGAATCAGAAGATAATTCCAAGGAGGTGGATCCGTGTCCTTTTTGAGAACCATACAATTTCAGCACCACTTTGTTGGGTCCTCTACCCAAGATCAAAGTTCCTTTAAACCAATCCGTCCTTGCTCGGGCTTCAAAAAGCCATGGTCTGCCTAGTAACAGAGGATAGGATGTACCATAAGAGTTTGGCTTCACCACCAGATAGGTTAGCCAATAATCTTTTCCAGCCACTGTAGTCTTCACATATGGAAGAATGCCCAAAGGCTTGATTCTACTCTGATCCGCCAGTCTGATGAGCCATTGGGTTGGTTGCACACCTTGTAAGCCTAGGTCCTTCATTGTGACATCCGTCATAATGTTCACTGATGAACCACCATCAATCAGTGCATTTGCAATGAAGCAGCCTTCTATCCATACGCCAGTCTCTGGAGTACCTGGATCTAGGAAAGCGTTAGCCACATCCACTTCTTTTACAGGCTCTGGAGCCTTGTTGGACTTTGTCACTGTTGAGGGAGCAATCCTTAAACCACGTCTTTTTGTCAGTATGCTTTTGAATCTTTTCCGGCAACTGGGGGACAACATCAATAATTGTCAGAATGTGAGGTTTGGTTTAAAGGTATCTAGATCTCTAACTAGATCGTATTCCTTAATAGGATCCACTGGCTTTTCTAATCGATTAGGGAATGGGGCAACACCCATTTTCATTTTCCCTCTTTCTTCCAACAGAGGCATCACAGGAACTTCTTCTGCCACTTGTGGCACTTCCTCCTCTTCTGTCTCCTGGACCTCTGGTCCTGCCTCTGTAACTGTCTCTGTAACTCTCTGTGGCACTGTAGGGCTCTGTACGACACTGTTAGGCTCTGTTCTGTTCTGTTCTTCTGGTGGAAGATTGAACTTCACTGTTCTGGCAGGAGGGTTATTTTCTTTCTGGACAGGTGGTTCCTTATGCTTTGCATGCGTGATGGCAGCAACTTCCAATTCTACCAAATTGGAGGTAGGCTCTTGGGCCTTGGACGGACTATCAGTAGCACTGTTTTTCACTGGGGCTGGGCTTGGACAGTCTTTTGCAGTGTGGCCTTCTCCTTTGCATCGACTGCATAAGGGCTTGTAATCCACTGACCTTCGAGGATTTGGACAATTTGGTGAGATGTGTCCCTTTTCCCCGCATCTGTAACACTCCACTTCTGATCTCTGACCACCGCCAGACTGTCTTCCTCTATAACTTTGGGAAGGAAATCTTCTGGGTCCGAAATTAGGACCAAACTCTCTAGGCTTGGGTCCAATATCTTGTGTGGTCATTTTGGATTCTAGCAAGTTAAATCTTGCGTCTTCTTCCTTCCTTCTCCTATCATGCATCTCCTTCAGAGAGCAAATGTCCTCTGTATGGTTCTTCCGCAAACAGTAGGAACAGAAGGCTCCAGGGATAGTTGGTTTCCGTGTACATTCAGTGGCTAAATGGCCTGCTTGATGACACTTACCACACCAAGTATTTGACCGCATCACATCTCTTCCTGCTCCTGCAACGTTGGATATGCTAGCGGTATTCACTTTCAACGTCTGTAGTTGCTCTGTAATCACATCCATCAACTCCTTTTTGATGTTTGCAACTGAGTTGGATAAATAATCCTTCAAGCTTTCTCCTCCGGACGTACTGGTAGGAGGGTTTTGAGGAGTCTCTGTAATCACTGCATAAACTGGTTGGGCTGGTACAGAGGGGTCTCTGTTCTGGTTCTGATTCAGGGCTCCTGTTTGAACTGTTGGCTGTTGGCTCCAGTTGGTAGGATTCCACTGTTGCTGCTGATTTTGCATTGAGGAAATTGGTTGAGACCATGGTTGTTGTGGTGGAACCACCATTTGAGGCATGGATTGTGGCCACTGTGGATTTGGTGCACTGTACTGTGATACCGGGGGCATCTGTTGGTAGGGATAGGGAACAGTCCCTGGGACTGCATTTGGTGGGTACATCATTCCTGGCACCAGAGGAGGTAGGACTCCTCTTCCTGTATTCATTGCTAATCTAGCTTCCACTTCATCGTACAGTCTTGCACCTTCTGTTGCAGCTTGCAGGGTGGCTGGTCTTTGCAGCTCCACAAACTTACGGACTTCTGGTTGTAATCCTCTGAGAAATACCCCCTTTTGAATGCCATCATCTAGATTATGGTTAGTCCATCTCTTCAGGATGGATTCCATTCGTGAGACATAGGCTTCTACTCTTTCTCCAGAGGACTGACTTAGGTTCATAAATTCCTCTCTCATCCGCTCTTCAAAACCTTCACGCCTGAATATAGTGAGGAAGGCCAACATTGAGGTCGTCCCATGTCCCAAAAGTTCCTGCTGCTTGTCTCTCATACCACTGAAACGCCGCGCCCTTGAAAGTGGCGGGGAATATCGCTAACCAATGCTCAGGGGTTCTGGCATTGTTAGCCACACACGCTACCATAAACTCTACTACATGAAGATCGGGGTCTTCATTGTACTCTCCCTTAAAAACTGGCAATGGGACTACATTCGCTGGTCTGTCATCAATATTTCCAGGACGGATCTGGCTTGGAAGTGGACCTCCAGCAGGAGGAGGAAGGGCTTGATGTGCCATTGGGACTTCTGTAAAGAGTTCCGCAAGGGCGTCCAAGGCGGCTTCTGCTGCGAGCTCGCTCTCAGCTTTGATTCTTGCTTTCTCTCTTCTTACGTACCTCTGGACTCGTTCTAACGCTTGCCTTTTTATTGCGTCATTCATCAGGGGGTTGACTCCACTATGTTGTTAGTGCTCCACAGAGGGTTAACAGAAGGCTTCAGTCTCTGGAGGACTCTCTTGCCAACATTTCTTCTACTTCTTTCCTCTCAACGTCCCTAAATTCTGCTTTCATGCCACTGCACAGGGGAAGGTATTCGGTTCTGAAGGTGTCAAAATGCATACGTCTGAGCATGGTGGTGGTGCCATCATCATAGTAATGCCAGCTTCTGATGGTTTCAATAGTGTATGTTGTGAAAAACACTCTGTCTACCAACTTCCAGTGGGTTGCTAATTGAACAAACAGAAGATTATCAGTACACCAAGCATCCCATGTATCTTGCTGTTGAGCGTCCACGAACAAATTCCAACTCTTTTCCTTCTTGTCTTTGTGAACCTCTATAGACCAAGACTCCTGAAGCTTCTTCACAATCTCCCACTTGATGTTGTCTGGAAACTTCTCAATGAATGCCAAATCTTCCATGGATGTTCATTCTCTCTGTTTTTGCTCTTCAGTTTGTTCCCAAACAGTTTACCACCAAGATGCAAGTTTCTGCTGCTTCAATAGGAAGAGGAAACTGTCCACTACATAGAGCATGCATCATGATGGTGATGTGTTTCCGCCATTGTGGGATGAACTTATTATGGAAAGTTTCTTTGATTATGAGAAATTCCAACTCTTCAGTGGAAGAAGGAACTTTACAAACATCCATTGAATTCTTCTCTTCTTGGCAATGCCATTTCCTTCATTTTCAACCTCTTTTGGTGCTTGTTGATGGCAAGATTCCCCGGCTGCGCACCAAAAACATGGAGCCCCAAGAGGAACACCAAGGAAAAGGGAATTATCTTGCAAGAAAATCTATCTTGTAACATCAACAATCTTGTTTATCATGTTTCATATTGTCACAATGAAGAAAAAAACACCAGGCACAACAAATCTTCATGCAGCATCATGTAAATCTCCCACGGTTTTTAATAGAATCAACCATATTCTTCAACATCTTCACAAAATCCATCAATAGACCAAAGAAAGCAAAGAAGTACACCATATTTGAATGGAAATACATCACATAGTATTCATCTTCAATATCTTCATAGTCTTCTCTCTCAATCTCTCATATACAATTACTCTATTTCAATATAATTGGCTATCTCTGACTCTCTCTCTCACACTCCATCAATAATACATCATATCCTCACTACAATCTCTCAAAATTACTCTCAATAATCACTCTTAGGTCGTGGATACCCCTCCCAAGAGGTATGTCTGATATGAAAGGTCACCAGAGCCACTACAGTGTCTCTTCACAGCTCACTACTGTCACTTCACTCTAGTCTTCTCTTGAGTCTTCAGCAGCTACTTCTTCCACTTCCTTCAGCTCTTTTGCACTTGTATTCACCTCTTTCCAAGGCTAGAAAACTTTCCCAAAAATCACACATACATTCCACAGAACACTTACAGAACAGTCTACAGAACAGTACCAGAACAGCTACAGTACAGAGACAGAACAGAAACAGAACAGAAGCAGAAGCTCTACAGAAGACCTACAGAAGGTTACAGAAGGTCATCAAAACCACATAACTCACTCTCAAACCATTCAAAACTCTCACAAACCATTCAATAAGCTTTCACAATATCTCATTCTTCATCAATCAATACTCCATCCCTCCTTACAGAAGACAATCAGAACAAAACAGACCAAAACAGAACAAAACAGAAGGTATACAGAACCATTCAGAACCTATCAGAACATCACAAAACCATCAACAAACATCATGATCTTCCAAAACACAATCAATATCATCCAAAACCCTCTCAAACCACTTCCAAATCAACCAATCATCCCATAAAATCAACCATTCAGCTCTCAAAAACAACAAAAATCAGCCAAAAAACAAGTCATTTCAACACTCAACATGATTGCTCTTCTAATTTCTGAGGAGCAAAGAAATGGTGGTGCATCTTCTTCAGGAGGAACTTCAAAAGAAGCTGTCTTCTACTCAAATGCTGGAAGAGGTAGAGGCAGAGGTAGAGGAGGCCGATATGGAGGTCGTGGTAGAAATCAGAATATGCAGCAAACTCAAGAAAACCAGTCCTATGGAGGAGGACGTGGTAACTCTAGAGGCAGGGGGAGCCAAAGAGGTCGTGGTGGATGGCAAAGAGGCCAAAATGCAAACAATAATGTTGAATGCTACTATTGTGGTAAAATGGGTCATATGGCTAAAGATTGCTATAAAAAGCAGAATGACATCATGAATTGAAAACTGCAACAAGGAAATTATGCATCCTCTAGTAGACAGGGTGATGACAGAAATGAGCATCTGTTTATGGTGCAGCACATGAATAATTCTGTGACAAGTGCAGAAGAAAGCAACGATGTATGGTATGTTGACTCAGGTGCATCAAACCATATGACAGGTCATGCAGAATGGATGGAGGATGCAAGGAAAATGGAAAAACCAGGATTTGTGGAGACTGGTGATGATACTGCACATCCTATTGTGCAGATTGGAAAAATTCCTTTGTCTATGCAGGATGGAAAAAAGAAATACCTGTCCGATGTATTTCATGTCCCGAATATCACCAAGAATCTGGTTTCTGTTGGTCAAATGGTTGAGCAGGGCTTGCAGGTCAGATTTAATCCTCATGGATGCTTTGTTGAGGATATGAAAAATAAAGGTCACGTGATAGCAAAAGGAAAGAAGAAGGGCAGAATGTTTACATTGGATGCAGACATGTCTGAATTGAGTGCAGCAATGTTTGCACATGGGACCGGTGTAGTTGCAGATATTGATATCTGGCATAAACGCATTGGTCATGTTAATGTACATCGACTTAAATCAATGCAGGCCCAAAATATTGTTGCAGGTTTGCCGAAATTCAAGGTTGCAGAAATACATAAGGTATGTGAAGCCTGTCAATTTGGAAAACAGGCAAGGAAACCATTTCCTAGACATGTTCAAGAGAGTGAGAAGCCATTGGAATTAATCCACTCTGATGTGTGGACAACTAAAGCTGCATCTCTTGGAGGCTGTCATTATTTTGTCAGTTTTATTGATGACTATAGCAGAAAAGTTTGGGTGTATTTTATGAAAAAGAAAAGTGAAGTTTTTGGGCATTTCAAAACTCTTAAAGCGATGGTTGAAAAAGAAATAGGCCTGTAGATAAAATGCCTAAGGTCAGATGGAGGGGGAGAGTACCTCTCAAATGAGTTTGCAAGGTTCCTGCAGGAGCATGGCATAAAGCAGCAATATTCATGCAGTCATACCCCACAACAAAATGGAATTGCAGAAAGAAAAAACAGGCATATTGGAGAGGTATCTCGTGCCATGCTCAATGAAAAAGACTTGCCAGA
This sequence comes from Lygodium microphyllum, assembly GCF_053477565.2. NCBI lineage: Eukaryota > Viridiplantae > Streptophyta > Polypodiopsida > Schizaeales > Lygodiaceae > Lygodium > Lygodium microphyllum. Next base: position 1,195,606 of record NW_028229517.1, read on the forward strand.
TTTTTATTGGGCTGAAGCAGTTGCTACAGCAGTCTACATAATGAACAGGACTCCCACTGCAGCAATACATGGAATGACTCCAGAGGAGAGGTATACTGGTAGGAAACCAGATATTTATCATTTGAAAATTTTTGGTTGCATTGCCTATGTACATGTGCCAGATGAGTTGAGATCCAAGTTGGAGAAGTGCATCTTTATTGGTTATTCTCTGCAGCAAAAAGGGTATAGATGCTATAACCCTTCTACTCGTAAGTTTACAGTGAGCAGAGATGTTGTTTTTTATGAGATGAGTAGCTGGTATAAACCAGTAAATGTGATTGATGATGTAGATGCACAAAATGGTAATGCTGCACAAAATTCACAGCAGCAGTCACAAAATATTAGTGGACCTAGAGCGTCCTCTAGTAGTGGTTCACATTCTTCGCCATGGACATGCAGATTGAGATCAGGAGAATCTTCTCAAAGTAATGCAGATAGTGGTATGTAGGTATCACGAAAAGGAAAAGAGAAGGTTGATCAGCCCATGTTTGATGTGAATGCAGGTCACTCTTATGTGGATGGTGAATCCAGTGGCTCAGAATAGAGCATTGATGATGAGTTGGGTATTCCTTCTATTGTTACACCTGGAGTAAGGAAGACCAGGGATGTTTTGAGAGCACCTGGGAATGAACCTACATTGCGCAGGTCTACGAGAGCTAGGTATCCTGTGGATAGGCTGAAATATGATGGATTTACAGCCATTCACTATGCATATACGGTTAAAGTGATACAGGAACCAGAACCCACTTCTTTTGAGGAAGCCACGGGAAAAGAAAAATGGGAGAAAGCCATGGATGAAGAAATGGATGCCTTGGAAGCAAATGCTACATGGGAATTGGTACCTTTGCCTAAAGGTAAAAATGCAATTGGCTGTAAGTGGGTTTATAAGGTGAAGCACAATGCAGATGGTTCTGTGAATAGATACAAGGCAAGATTAGTAGTCAAGGGGTATGCACAAACATATGGCATTGACTATGAAGAAACATTCAGTCCGGTTGCAAAGATGGCAACCGTAAGAGCAATCATTGCTATGGCTGCATCAAAGGGATGGTCTTTACATCAGATGGATGTAAAGAATGCCTTCTTGCATGGTGATTTGCAAGAAGAGGTCTATATGGAGCAGCCACCAGGTTATGTGCATGATGTTCATCCTGAGTTTGTTTGCAGGTTGAAGAAAGCCTTGTATGGCTTGAAGCAAGCACCTAGAGCATGGTCTGACAAGATAGGACAGTATCTTGTCACTATTGGCTTTCAGATTTCCAAGGCAGATTTCTCACTTTATGTGAGAAAAACAGAGAAAGGTATTATGCTACTTGTCATTTATGTTGATGATTTGATTATGACAGGTGACAGTGATGAAGATATCCTTCATGTGAAAATGCTATTGAAGCAGAAGTTTGAGATGAAGGATTTGGGAGAGCTGCGCTATTTCTTGGGCATTGAGGTGATTAGATCACCAAGTGGGATACAACTCTTGCAGAGGCAGTATGGATTGGATATGCTGTCCAAATATGGGATGACAGGCTGTAAGCCTATTTCAGTTCCTTTGGAGCAGAATGTGAAGCTAAGCACGGATGTAGGTGAGCTTCTAGAAGACCCTACTATGTACAGATGCATAGTAGGAAGTTTGATTTATATGACTATTACCAGGCCAGATTTGAGCTATGCTGTTGGATTGGTAAGTCAGTTTATGCAGGCTCCAAGGAAACCACATTTGGATGCGGCTAGACGCATACTCAGGTATGTGAAGTCCACATTGCAGTATGGACTATTTTATGAGACTGGGGTTCAGATACAGTTACATGGATACACTAATGCTGATTGGGCTGGTAGTATTTCTAATAGACGATCTACCAGTGGATATGTGTTCTCTTTTGGGAGTGCTGCAGTCACTTGGAGCAGCAAGAAACAACCTACAGTTGCCTTGTCGAGCACAGAGGCTGAGTACAGGGGTGCAGCAATGGCTGCATGTGAGGTAGCTTGGTTGCATAAGCTACTTTATGATATGCATCAGTCTACAGATGGACCAGTTGTCATTTATTGTGACAACATGAGTAGTATACACTTGGCCAATAACCCAGTCTATCATGCTAGAACAAAGCACATTGAGGTGCATTATCACTATGTGCGAGAGAGGGTTTTACTAGGTCTTATTGATCTAGTTTATGTCAGCATAGAGGATCAGGTAGCTGACATATTCACGAAGGCATTGGGCGTAGAGAAGCTGCGCAAGTTCAGAGACCTGCTTGGTGTGCAGGAATTGGGATTGAGCTCGAGGGGGAGTGTTGAGATATCGAGCTCCACTCATGATACGCCAGGGTGACCGTTGTGTATTTATGTCACCGACTTGTTAGTTGCAGACGCGGTTGGTACACCACCCATGAATAATAGCTACATGATAGCTATCCTTATCTACTCTAGTTCGTGGCTCAGTTAGTATGCCACCTTAGTTAGTTGAGTTTGGTTTGAGACCCATATATAGGGTTCTTCTATTTCTTTGTACTTGAGTTTTTTTGGCTTACACAACTAAGAAGAGGAAAACTGTTTTCAGCCTGCACCCTTGTGTGTCTTCCCCCATTGTGCAAGCAAGAAAGCTTCAAGCGAGACTCCTTCCTTCTCTCCCACAATCTTGACATTGAACCCCATGAGATTGAGCTGGTGCTTGGATATGATTGTGACCACACTTGAGGCTACTCTACCCTTTCAGATCGGTATGATGCATTAGGCAACTCATTTCAGGTCAATACTATTGTGCACTTAACCTAGCCATGCATGCCAATTCATAGCATGAGTAGATTAATGTAAATCAGTTGGCTTGTGCATATGCAAGCTATTCCAATCATGTCAAGGTGCACTTATAGCTCACATATAATTTTAGATAAGGTGGACCACATTTTAGATAAGATTGGATGTATATATAAATCAAAGGTTGACTTGTGGATTTGCAATATATATATATATGTATATATATATATATATATATATATAAAACTGATCAATACACTCAAATGTCTCATTTAATGTTGTGCACTTAACCTAGCCATGCATGCCAATTCATAGCATGAGTAGATTGATGTAAATCAGTTGGCTTGTGCATATGCAAGCTATTCCAATCATGTCAAGGTGCACTTATAGCTCACATATAATTTTAGATAAGGTGGACCACATGTAACCAATGTGCATATGTCCTCTTTTCATCATCTTTAGCCAGTGTGTCCACTTGTTGGTGACTAATACCAACAAGCCAACTACAAATCTCTTATCTATGAAATGTATAAGTAAATTAACTTAGTTAATTTGATGAGGCCAAGTTTTCCTTCCATGGACAGTGTGGTTGGCTATATTCTACTTCAAGGTTATAGGAACTTGCAGAAGTCAATGGAGCATCCTAAAAATGACGATACTTTAATTAATATATCAAGTCACTTCATGTACATATCTTTGATTGATTGATGGATAATATGCCTTTCTCTATCTCTTTTATGTACATCTTCATTGCATTATCTTTCTCTAGCTAAAAACCATTCGTGTTTTATCCACCTATTGATACGTAAGTGGGATAATATGCAATTGTAAGTGGGATGGTCTAGTAAGTCTCTACATATATATGTGCCAATTGACTTGCCAATGTGTTCTCTCTTATCCTCAAGCTTTGTTATATATGTCACCACATAAGCCAATTGATTCCCTAAATGCATGCATTGATTCCTTAAATGGTTCCTGTGCATTTGTAAGTGCGTGTAACAGGAATTATCTGCGCATATACACGCGCCATTACACGCGCTGACAGACGCGCCACGCAAGTATAGAAAAATTTAAAAAAAGTTGTGGCTTTCTTTTCAAACTTGTGCTTTCCTGTGTTTTTTGCGCATTTTCTACAGTTCAAGCTCAACATCACTACTATGTCTATCTATCACTTCATGAAGACAATGAGGCAAGGAAATAAGACTAAAAAGAGGACAGGAGGAAAGAAGAGCCAAAGAGTAAGGAACAAGAGCCAAACAGCAAGGAAGAGAATAAGATTGAAACAACTTACCAAGGAAAGGGAGAAGGAGAACAAGGAGCTTGCAACCTAGCCGCTACCACCCGTTGGAACAAGCAAAAAAGGTGAGTTCTTCTTCTCTCTCTCAATCTTGTTTGCTTTCTCTGTTTATTTGTCTCTCTCTTCTCTCTCTTCACATGCTGGATCTTGTCATCTATGGAGGTTTTTTAGCTTTGTTTTTTAAGCAAGTTTGAGAAGAAATGGTGCGACTGTGCACGTCTGTCAGTGCATCCAGATGACAGTGTAGACGCAGCTATAGACGCGGAAATAGACACGTTGCTAGATGCCCACAAAGACGCACTAACAGATGCTCACAGAGACGCAGGTGTAGATGCGCACAGAGACACAGGTATAGACGTTGTATGTAATATGTTTTATCTGCACAGGGTAATATGATTTTTCTTGTGTAGATGTGGAATCTTGGATCTTCTAGCATCCCATTCAACAAGGAGCAATTCATGGGGGAGATGACCAATTATCTTGGTCGCCCTCCCACTGCAGATGAGGGTTTCAGTGTGATGTCTGGGACACCTATCACGTCTTTGCCTACATAGGGATCAGCTGAGGTACATGGATCGGCCGAAGCACGTGCATCTACAGAAGCACGTGTATCAAGTGAGGTAGAGGGTAGTGCATGTCGAGGGAGGAGGGAGAGTGGTGCGGGAGGACAAGGAGGTCGAGGGCTTTGTGGGGGTTGCCTAGGTGGTGGCTCTCAATCACCCTTACCGGAAAATGAGAGAGGTGAGCCTCTACAAATGTACTACTCTATCACTGACGTTGGTGGTATCTTGCATGACTTTGAGGGGAGGGAAGTGATAGCCTACTTGAGGAGTGTCGTGCATGCCACATACAAAGATTGCATGATTCCCTTTAAGCACCAAAAAAATGGTTTGTGGCGAGAGGTGCTGTGGGCAGTACATAAAAGGTACCCTAATCCCTAGAATTCACGATTCTTAGATGATTGGGGACGGTCAAAGGTGAGAGACGTGCTTCATAACAAGAGGTCTCACCTTATGACGCGTGCCAAGGAGTCATTGCAGAGACAAGAGCAGGGGCGCCCTGGATATGGCTAACCACCCAATTGCCACCGCAAGGAGTGGAAAGAGGCCAAGAAGAGAGCAGCAGAGAAAATGACAAGTCGCCAACATTCAGAGGCGCAATGTATCCAGATGGCAACCATGGGATCGTTGCATTATGGATTCGGTGGCAGGGAGTCATGGGAGACTGAGTTTGTAAGTATTATTTGATTTCTTTTTTAAAATTAAATTTTGTAATTTGTTTCACTTCATTATGTAGTGTGTTTTAATACGTTGTATGTTCAAATTGTTTTGTAGTATCATATCGTTGGTAGGATGCCTACTCCTAGAGAGGTAGGCTACCATCGAGGTCATAACCGAGCGTCCACTTGGCAGTGTTTCTACGAGGAGGGACTCATAAGGGAGGAGCAATATAATCGTGCCATGAGGATTCCACCACCAGAAGAGGCATGCTTTATTTTTTACATGAAAAGTATAGATAACTCTAATTTATTGTTTGTAATGGTATTTATATACCTTAATCCTTTGTGTAGGCGAACCCTGATACAGTTGAGGATAGCGAAGGGGGGACTAGCAGTAGCAGTGGCGGCAACGGTAGTGGCACAAGCAGCAGTGGTGGTAGCGATGATGATGCCTCTTCTGAGGAGATATAGAGGAGCCCCATGCATGCATGCCTCCCCTTGGCTTGTAATTTTCATTTTTGATATGTATTACTTTCAGCTAGTGCTTGCGACCATGACGTCACAAGCACTAGAACTCATAATGTAAAAATGTTTCATCTATATATATGAAATTTCATGTGCTACATACATTGTTTTGTTTTCAGTATCCAATCTTCGAAATAATCTTTCTATGTTTTCCCTAAGTATACAATTTGATGTTGATGGGGGGAAAAAAACCAGAGAGCATGTGGCTTGCAAGCCACATGCTCTCTGGTTTTTTTCTCATACCTCTCTTTTGCGCGTCTATCAGCGCGTCTAAATTGCAGGATAAATGCGCGTCTATTCTCGTCAAAAACTTTCAGAGTAAACGCAGTTTTAGACGCGTAGATACACGCTTGTATAGACGCACAATATGAATATGTCCACTTTTTTATAAATATGATTATATATTTACGTAGCACATTTATACACGCGTCTATAGGCGCGTCTAAGTGTGCGTGTAACTTTGATCATAAGCACGCTTTCAGACGTGATTTTGTAGACGCGTTAATAAACGCACCCGATATTTTTTTTCACAATTCAAATATTACGTCTACAAGCGCGTCTATGAACCCTTTTTGTTGTAGTGCGCTAACCAAGCAATGCTCACCAAATTAAAGCTTATCAATGAAGCAAGACTTTGGTGGAAGCAATGGTGCAGAGACCAAGGGATCTCGGAAGGGTCAGTTACTTGGGAGAAGCTAAAAAGAGCTATGCGAGGAAGATATCTACCACATGTCTATCGCATGCAGAAGATGAACGAGTTCTTTGAGCTAAAGTAGCTTGGTCTATCTCTTGATGCATACTATTCAAAGTTCGTCTCTCTTTTAAAGTATGTGCCACAAATGGATATGACACAACAAGTGTCGAAGTTTTGTGCCAGATTAAACCCACCTATAAACACCCACCTTGATCAATGCGCCTAACAGACCTTTAGGATGCGCTCATTCAAGCCGTGCCCATAATACAGGAGGTTGAGACCAAGCCACAAAATAACAAGACTTGGTCTTACAAGGATCAAAACAAAGGAGTGTATAGGTCCTAGGCGAAGAGAGCGCAAGGCCAAAATCAAGGACAAAGGAAGAAAGCTAGGGTGAACGCTGCCAACAACTTCATTCCTACCCAAGGTAATGGCTGCAATCTCTATTGCTTCCATTGCAACAAGCTTGGTCATTTCAAAAGGCAATGTCCCAAGCTTGGTGGAGGACAACGTCAAGGACCATCTCAAGGAACCTCTGTGGCCAAGGAGCCGCCATCAAGACCAGAGGAAGAACCGCTAGTGTTTCCAACAGGGAAATGTGTGATGAAGAAGACCTGACCATGGAAGCTGACTTTGAGAGGGCAACTGTTCATGCCGCCCTTCACAAGAAAGGCCCAAATCGCCAATTTTTTATGATTCTGAATCCTTTGGATTATCAAGGTAAAAGCTTCAAAACCTTGATTGATTGCGGTAGTACACATTCCTTAATTTCACCAGTTTGTGCAAAAAGATTAGAAATAGCCACAAAAGATGCATCCACCTTGCTTGTGGAATTAGAAAATGGTCGTGAGGTCGCTTGTGGAATTCCTACTGGGAGGAAAGTCGACTTCGGTCAGATTGAGGGTTATGAACCTAGGTATCCATGAGTGTTTGCTCTGAATGGATTGGCTTAAACGTAATGATGCCCACATTCACTATGGAAAGGGCCAAGTTTCCTTTCAAAATTCTAAAGGGAAATTGGTCACAACTCAAGGAGAGGCTGGGAAGCCAAAAATTCAACTGGCCAAAGCATCTTGAATAATAAAAGGAGTTAGAAAGGGGCTACCTGTCTACTTGATTAAGCTAAATAAGCTTGATCAGAATCAGGAGTCTATGGAAGAACCTATTGAGATGACAAGCTCAACACATGCGGACATTGATGATGGATCACCTAGTTAGATGGGTCCACATGTCTACACTTAGCACATCGGTGGTCATTATGACTCTCACATGGCCATTGACTCATTACTTATTATATTCAAGTTGTTACACCTATTTATAGCTGGCATAGTTATAGCGCCAGTCGACTAGTGTAGTCAGTTATGGATTGTTTGACTTAGTAGGCCACTTTTCTTTATGTTGTATCTTATCTATAATTTGTGTACATTGTAAAGAGTGTGGAAGAAGAAGAAAAAACCAGCAAGAAAACGTTTTGGCCTCCATCTCTCTTCTTGTCTCTTGAGTGAGCTTCTCCTTGTGCATTCTGTGTGTGTTTGGCGCAGAATCTTGAGCAAGTCCCCCCACCAAGCAATTCTTGACATGGTATCAGAGCTATGCCACTGAGAGAGGCTGATTTCAAAGGCTGAATTGAAGGAGAAGAAGCAAGGTTCGAGAAAGCAAGCCACGGGTAAGAAGCTCTCCCATCCTTTCACTCTTTCTCTTGGATAGGGCCTATGGAGGCACCGAAAGCAGAGGGCAGAGCAAAAATCTAAGATTGCAGTGAGATTTGGTGTGCGTGAAGAGCGCTATGTATTCTGTAGATTGGCCGTTTAGGGCTTTCCCACTGTTATTTTAGGCATTTGAGGCCGTTTCAGGCCCCGTTTTAGAGCCGCAAGGCTGCAGACAACAGTTTCAGGGTACACTGTGATTTCAGCTGTTTTGACCGAAAGTGGGTGTGCAGGTTACAAATTGCGAGTCTGTAATTCTTGAGGTGTTTGCAGAAAGCAAACATAAGGTTTATCTGCAAACAGGTTGCAGATTGCATGTATTGTTGAGTAGACAGTGAAAAAGGCTATCTAATGTATTGTTGTGCACTACATGTGATGGACCTAAAAACGGGCCGGCACTGGCTCATGCACTAGCCGGACCTCGTCACTATGCACAAGACAACCCCTCGGCCTCGCGGCCAGGAGCGTCTATCAAAATCTCTGCCTTCCTAAACATTGCGTTTGTAATACGTTGTAGTCCAACTGATCCTAACCCAATATTGCTCCTCAGAGGGAGTCCCTTTCACATAGCCAAAAGGCTCGAATCACACACACGTGGGGTTCCTCCTACGGCTGAATGCCGTCAACCCTCTGCGACTCTCCTACACCTTGGGGATTGGCCCCTCGATGCGCCGCTCAATATTTAGACATTTCGCACAAACGTCACTCAAGGTACCAAATAAACGTATCCAGGAATGTACCATTGTCCTTACTTGACTTCCCCTATAACCCTCGACTAGCCTACAGCATAGGAACCTCACGCTCTCAACGGTGGGTCAAGGGCCTACTGAAGACAATTGCTATGCATATCCAGGAGCTGACTCTGATACTTTTAATTTCCTCTAAATGATCATGCAAAGAGGTGGATGCCTAGTGCTCAAACATTTTAAAAAACCAGCAGGGTGTAAGTGCAAAACATCTCTTTCATGCTTTTCTTTCTAACCGCTTTGTGCTTCGCTGCAACACCTAGCACCGAAGTGATCTTCGTGCTACTAGGTTTTAATTTTTATCATTATTATTCCGTCCTAGTTGCAATGCATATAAAATCAGCAAATTATTCCTCATGCTCAGCGGCATTTAACCATTTTTTCCACAACTCTACCCTCCCCCGTTGATAGTGCATCATTGCATTCATTTCTTTTAGGGTTTTCCTTGTCATTTTATGTGGAGAAAGGAAGGAAACACGCACTAAAACATATAAACAAGGCTGAACTGAAGCATAACTTCATGCCCCAGCCTTGTTATACATCAACAAACATAAATCCTATTTTTCTATATTTTTCGTAGCCCCAAATGTATTTTTCCCCTATTTTTCATGGTTTTTTTATCATTTTTCCCCATTTTCTTCATTTTCTTGTATTTTTTAAATTGCTGAAAATGAAAACCAGTTTGTGGGCTGTGGCCCTTAGTTCATTTGCAACAAAATTGAAAGATTAGTTGATGTGTATCGACGGTTTTCCCCATTTATATGCCCAAAACCCTTGTTTTTCCCCATTTTTCATGGTTTTCGGGTTTCTTGACATTATTTCGAGCCATGAAATGCATGTTTTTCATAATTTCTGGTTATAACCAGTAAGAACTTAGAAGAATCAGCAGCATAATCAAATCTTAGTCCATATGAACGGCATTCCATCAATCAAAAGCATAAAACACTAAATTTTCTTTGTAATTTTTTGGTTTACCGCTTAAACGCGTGTTTCGGGTTTTGTGTCCATGGCTGTAGATTTGGAAAACAGCAACACTTCATGTCCAGCAACATCCCAAATCACCATTCTCAGCCCGTGTAGCAATCCGGTCCATGCCGGACAAGTCTCCATCATTCTTTCTTCATTGCTCCTTCTCCCCACATGAACTTGCCTTTAGAAGAGAGAGAGGGAGGAGAGAGAAAGACTGAAATCAGAGATCTTCATAGAGACCACCATTTCTCGGGCGAGAGGTGGCGATAGAGTCCACAGACAGAGGGGAATGAAGCCCCATAATCCATTGGGGGGGTTGTTTGCAGCAGCCATGATGCCCTCTCTCCATCCATGGCGAAAAATATGGCGCCCTCTGTTGATCACGTTTTTTCATTCCTTTTCATTCTCTCTCCACGTTTTTTGCTTCATAAGGTGCATAAATTTTTTGGGGGGGGTCCAAACTCAAAAGGCATGCTCAAATTTGGCCTCCCAAGTGTCCACCTTTTCATATCTTGACCGTTTCTTTGGCCATTTTCCTGTCCGGACTCCGAATTGAGCTCTGAAAAATCCTGGGCGTCCGGCTTAGCATCCGGCATTGGCCAGTAACTCTTGCCAACCCGCACGACTGTCTGAAAAATTATGAAAAATCAACAAGTGTCGCTCGGGCGCCTTTAAAGCACTTTGGCGCTTAAAATCGTCCTAGATCGAGCCGTCGCCTTTGACAGTGAATATTTTTCCCTTGATATTCATAATTTTTAGCTATTTTTAAGCACTTCCTGTCACCTAAATTCCGCTCTCATTGGCGACCACGGGATAGGGCGACTCAGCCCGTCGAATCCACGAACATATCTGCACATAAACAACCAAAGAAGCATCAAACTGATACAAAACAAATATATAATAAAACTCAGCACAATGCTCCCCCTACCCCTAGACAGAACCAAGGCATGACATCCACAAGGAATAGGCCTAGCATCATTTAATAGAAGATCCGAAGCGAGTCACTAACCAGCTGCTCCAACACAGCCAAACTAAAAAGAACTATCAAAGAGGTTGCCCTAAGTGGTAGTCTGAACTACTTACCAACTAAAGACAACACAACTAGGAGCTCCTACAAGGCGAGGACTCCTATAGCCTGAGCAAAGGATATTTTCTTTCAGTACAGTTCTTCTTTTAGGGTTTTTATTTTATTAACATACTTGGGCATGTAAAAAGGAGGGAGCTGAGCGTAGTGACCCAAGGAGAACAGGGCATCGGCCTCAGGACCTGTCTCGGCACCCAAGAACCTACCAAGCCCTCGCAAGGCGACACTTAATCCTTTTCTAACGCTCACTTTTATTTTCGCTCCAACCTTCCTGGTTTTGATATTATTTTTCCAGCAAGAAGCCACCCCTAGGAAGACAAGGTATCGGCCCCGGGTCTGACTCGTCCCCAGGAATCTACCAGGCCTTCGCAAGGCAATGATCAACTGCTTATATATTTTCATTTCTTTTCTTTTCATTGATAGGGGTTAGAACCCCTTTTTACACACCTTCGTATTTATATTCATCTTTTAGGATATTCAGGATTTCTTGACATCATCATTATTATCCTCGGGCAGGCCTCTCTAACTGCCTCACTACTAACAAGAACTCCTAGAACGGCTGCCTAGCAGGCTAGCAGAACAGAGCCACTAGGGCTTCCTTCTAAAACAGATCTTTCAATGTCTAACAATGTCTTTACAGGAGGCAATGACTACTCCGACCTCCCTCAAACATACGTAGCCTAAACCTGGGACTTCATGCCTTGGTCGCCGGTCCCCAACAAAAAGTATCCCCTCAACAAGTACAAATACACATATAACAGGAAAGAAAGGTACTCGTAAAGGAGAAATATCACCTGGAGTGGCCACAAGAAGCTTCCATCGATGCTGCGACAAAGGCTCCTCCAGGCTCCACCAAAGTCCATGAACCGCGAAACCTGTCCAGCACAACACTTAAACCAAAAACCCGATTAAACGCACCCGCACTAGACAGGGAAATGACCCTCTTGGCCTAATGAAATCAAACACTTCACTACAAAACTGCATCGGCCCTCTTGGCCTAACGAAATCTAGAGATAATATCCAAAGCAGCTAGCCTTCCTAGCTTAAAACTAGATAGGTCATTTTAGTCCACGTAATACTGATGTCCTTGGCATATACATCACACCCTCTCAGACTACCCAAGGTGCCAAAGATAGCATATCATAGGTCGACTAGCCCCATGCTACTCATGCAGGTTAGCTAAAAGCTTGATCTTGTATTTTTTTTCTCTTTTTTTTTCCTTTTCTTCTTTTTAATCTTATGGTTTTCTTCTTGTAGAGCTACAAGTCCAAGTCTTTCCACAAATAACTCATCAATAAGACCGATCCCTTCTTGGGCACTATGAGCTGAATGAACAACCTTAGTGGGCTCGCATGTCCCACATTTATTGTAATCCGAATAACCTAGTTGTTCAAGCGGCTGAGTGGCTCCTTTGGGAGAAAGAATCATAGCTTTGTACTCATTCAAACCTCCCCTATTTGGGTTTTCACGTAGATCAGTGCTGGGACCCAAATTAGGTAGAACTTCAAGCCTAAGCATATCACATGGGTGTGTCCCAAGGCAGTGTATATGGTCAGATGTATATCCAATCTTACCCTCTTGGGGGTTCAACAGAATATATCCAGATGGGATCCTTGGCCTTGCATCTGACACTCCTGCCATACTTTTGGAGATTTTGGGTCTCCAAACCCATCTCACATTTCCCTTAATATTCTTGCACTCCCTCAATTTGCTGCACTGGTCTAACGAACTCAATGCAAACTTATCCCTATGGCTAAATGGCCTCACATCCTTATGACCTTTGTGAAGCACAGGTGGACTTTTAGCATTTTGCATCCTCTTTACAAAAGATGTCTTTACTTGTTTACGTCCATACTGTAAATTTTCTTCCATAAGAACCATGCTTTCACTGGAAGGAACAACATCCACCCGGAAGCATGATTCCAATACCAAAGGTCTCTCAAGAGCCTTACTAGCAACAAAGTTAGAACCACACACAAAATTCTTATCAACACTCATAGGCCCATTGGTGTGATCCATATTTCCATCACAACTATCTCTCGTGGAAGTGTTGCAAGCCCTAATGGGACTTACATGGCTTGGAACCTGTTCACTGAGAGGCATGTCATTACTACTCATAGGATGGCCATTTTCTGCTTTGAGATTTTGGCCACTAAGGTTCCCCTCATAGGCTGCCTTGGTATCAACAAGTGAGCTGTCTTCTTGCAGAAATGGTTGGAAGCTAGGATGCACGTGTACTGAGTGGGGAAAACTCCAAAAGTTTTCCCAACATCTCTGAATATGACCCTCATAATCGATGGCATGCATTTTTGCTTCCCTTAATGACTTAGGATTCCGCAGTCCCACTTGGATCTGCGTATTAATCTCTAAGCCATTCAGAAAGAGCTCACATAGCACATCACCTGGTAGTGCACTGGCTCTTCTTGGCCAAAGCCTAAGAGTACTATCAAAGGCTCTAGCATACTCTTTAACAGAAGGATAAGACTCTTGTCTAAACTGCATAAGCTGCCCTAAGACCTGAATCATAGGGAGCTGTTTTTCATACTCATCTAGAAATCTATGACAAGACTCCTCAAATGATTTGATCGACCCTCTTGGGAGGTTCCAGTACCATTTCCTTGCCTCCCCCTTTAGGGTACTTGGGAATACAAGCATCCGATGTATATCGTCAAACCCACTTGCAATACAAGTTAGGTCGTATTCTCTTACATGAATCATCGGATCCTCATTTGGCAACCCATAAAACACTGGGAGATCCCTATAAAGAGGAGGACATTTAGTCCTCCCTTTTGGGATCAAGACTGGGTCATTAAAATCTTCGTATTCCTCTTGACCTAATACCAGTGTATTAGGGTCTTTAACCTCTTCCATTTCCACCTTTACTAGTGTGGAAGAGTCACTAATTCCATGAACTTCCCTTTCCGCCAACTCACAAAGTGGTTTAGGGAATCCAACACTATGCAATAGGGAATCTATCCCATCATCTGCTAGTGGTGTTCTAGTAAGCCTATTCTCATCTACCACCACTTTGCTAAAACTTAGGATAGGTCCTAATGAAATCTTCCTTACTAACAATGGTTTTCCACACACATGGACATCATCCAATGCTTTATGGATCTTGGCAATCACACTACGGTACCCAACTGCGTCGGGCACTAGCATCGGATGTATCTTTAGATCATAATCATCATGTCCTCCTATGTGCATATTAACCATCATTGTCACAGTCTTTTCTATGACATTATCATCATGAATTATCATAGATGACTGTGTCATCTTAGCACTACTTTCACTTTCCCTTTTCTCTAATCGCCATGGGCTATTAATCTTAGAGGTAGCTCCATGGGTATTTTCCCATAGGGACCCAAACTCAAGCATGGTATCACTTTCAGGGCAAAGGGTAAAATAGTCAATCACCCAACGTGTTAAAGATCCCCCTAGACTGTTCAAGATAGACAAAGTATCCTTTGGGTGTTGGGAATTTCTTGGATTGACCGTCATACTAATGACCAAAGTTTTTATCAGACTAACTTGATATCCACCGCTTCAAGGCGGCTATCGACCAATAAAACTAACAGGTCCCTTATGAGACCAAGATTCGGAGACCGCCACTTATCGGCAGCTCCCGGCAGACGCACCACTGATGGACCTAAAAACGGGCCGGCACTGGCTCATGCACTAGCCGGACCTCGTCACTATGCACAAGACAACCCCTCGGCCTCGCGGCCAGGAGCGTCTATCAAAATCTCTGCCTTCCTAAACATTGCGTTTGTAATACGTTGTAGTCCAACTGATCCTAACCCAATATTGCTCCTCAGAGGGAGTCCCTTTCACATAGCCAAAAGGCTCGAATCACACACACGTGGGGTTCCTCCTACGGCTGAATGCTGTCAACCCTCTGCGACTCTCCTACACCTTGGGGATTGGCCCCTCGATGCGCCGCTCAATATTTAGACATTTCGCACAAACGTCACTCAAGGTACCAAATAAACGTATCCAGGAATGTACCATTGTCCTTACTTGACTTCCCCTATAACCCTCGACTAGCCTACAGCATAGGAACCTCACGCTCTCAACGGTGGGTCAAGGGCCTACTGAAGACAATTGCTATGCATATCCAGGAGCTGACTCTGATACTTTTAATTTCCTCTAAATGATCATGCAAAGAGGTGGATGCCTAGTGCTCAAACATTTTAAAAAACCAGCAGGGTGTAAGTGCAAAACATCTCTTTCATGCTTTTCTTTCTAACCGATTTGTGCTTCGCTGCAACACCTAGCACCGAAGTGATCTTCGTGCTACTAGGTTTTAGTTTTTATCATTATTATTCCGTCCTAGTTGCAATGCATATAAAATCAGCAAATTATTCCTCATGCTCAGCGGCATTTAACCATTTTTTCCACAACTCTACCCTCCCCCGTTGATAGTGCATCATTGCATTCATTTCTTTTAGGGTTTTCCTTGTCATTTTATGTGGAGAAAGGAAGGAAACACGCACTAAAACATATAAACAAGGCTGAACTGAAGCATAACTTCATGCCCCAGCCTTGTTATACATCAACAAACATAAATCCTATTTTTCTATATTTTTCGTAGCCCCAAATGTATTTTTCCCCTATTTTTCATGGTTTTTTTATCATTTTTCCCCATTTTCTTCATTTTCTTGTATTTTTTAAATTGCTGAAAATGAAAACCAGTTTGTGGGCTGTGGCCCTTAGTTCATTTGCAACAAAATTGAAAGATTAGTTGATGTGTATCGACGGTTTTCCCCATTTATATGCCCAAAACCCTTGTTTTTCCCCATTTTTCATGGTTTTCGGGTTTCTTGACATTATTTCGAGCCATGAAATGCATGTTTTTCATAATTTCTGGTTATAACCAGTAAGAACTCAGAAGAATCAGCAGCATAATCAAATCTTAGTCCATATGAACGGCATTCCATCAATCAAAAGCATAAAACACTAAATTTTCTTTGTAATTTTTTGGTTTACCGCTTAAACGCGTGTTTCGGGTTTTGTGTCCATGGCTGTAGATTTGGAAAACAGCAACACTTCATGTCCAGCAACATCCCAAATCACCATTCTCAGCCCGTGTAGCAATCCGGTCCATGCCGGACAAGTCTCCATCATTCTTTCTTCATTGCTCCTTCTCCCCACATGAACTTGCCTTTAGAAGAGAGAGAGGGAGGAGAGAGAAAGACTGAAATCAGAGATCTTCATAGAGACCACCATTTCTCGGGCGAGAGGTGGCGATAGAGTCCACAGACAGAGGGGAATGAAGCCCCATAATCCATTGGGGGGGTTGTTTGCAGCAGCCATGATGCCCTCTCTCCATCCATGGCGAAAAATATGGCGCCCTCTGTTGATCACGTTTTTTCATTCCTTTTCATTCTCTCTCCACGTTTTTTGCTTCATAAGGTGCATAAATTTTTTGGGGGGGGTCCAAACTCAAAAGGCATGCTCAAATTTGGCCTCCCAAGTGTCCACCTTTTCATATCTTGACCGTTTCTTTGGCCATTTTCCTGTCCGGACTCCGAATTGAGCTCTGAAAAATCCTGGGCGTCCGGCTTAGCATCCGGCATTGGCCAGTAACTCTTGCCAACCCGCACGACTGTCTGAAAAATTATGAAAAATCAACAAGTGTCGCTCGGGCGCCTTTAAAGCACTTTGGCGCTTAAAATCGTCCTAGATCGAGCCGTCGCCTTTGACAGTGAATATTTTTCCCTTGATATTCATAATTTTTAGCTATTTTTAAGCACTTCCTGTCACCTAAATTCCGCTCTCATTGGCGACCACGGGATAGGGCGACTCAGCCCGTCGAATCCACGAACATATCTGCACATAAACAACCAAAGAAGCATCAAACTGATACAAAACAAATATATAATAAAACTCAGCACAATGCTCCCCCTACCCCTAGACAGAACCAAGGCATGACATCCACAAGGAATAGGCCTAGCATCATTTAATAGAAGATCCGAAGCGAGTCACTAACCAGCTGCTCCAACACAGCCAAACTAAAAAGAACTATCAAAGAGGTTGCCCTAAGTGGTAGTCTGAACTACTTACCAACTAAAGACAACACAACTAGGAGCTCCTACAAGGCGAGGACTCCTATAGCCTGAGCAAAGGATATTTTCTTTCAGTACAGTTCTTCTTTTAGGGTTTTTATTTTATTAACATACTTGGGCATGTAAAAAGGAGGGAGCTGAGCGTAGTGACCCAAGGAGAACAGGGCATCGGCCTCAGGACCTGTCTCGGCACCCAAGAACCTACCAAGCCCTCGCAAGGCGACACTTAATCCTTTTCTAACGCTCACTTTTATTTTCGCTCCAACCTTCCTGGTTTTGATATTATTTTTCCAGCAAGAAGCCACCCCTAGGAAGACAAGGTATCGGCCCCGGGTCTGACTCGTCCCCAGGAATCTACCAGGCCTTCGCAAGGCAATGATCAACTGCTTATATATTTTCATTTCTTTTCTTTTCATTGATAGGGGTTAGAACCCCTTTTTACACACCTTCGTATTTATATTCATCTTTTAGGATATTCAGGATTTCTTGACATCATCATTATTATCCTCGGGCAGGCCTCTCTAACTGCCTCACTACTAACAAGAACTCCTAGAACGGCTGCCTAGCAGGCTAGCAGAACAGAGCCACTAGGGCTTCCTTCTAAAACAGATCTTTCAATGTCTAACAATGTCTTTACAGGAGGCAATGACTACTCCGACCTCCCTCAAACATACGTAGCCTAAACCTGGGACTTCATGCCTTGGTCGCCGGTCCCCAACAAAAAGTATCCCCTCAACAAGTACAAATACACATATAACAGGAAAGAAAGGTACTCGTAAAGGAGAAATATCACCTGGAGTGGCCACAAGAAGCTTCCATCGATGCTGCGACAAAGGCTCCTCCAGGCTCCACCAAAGTCCATGAACCGCGAAACCTGTCCAGCACAACACTTAAACCAAAAACCCGATTAAACGCACCCGCACTAGACAGGGAAATGACCCTCTTGGCCTAATGAAATCAAACACTTCACTACAAAACTGCATCGGCCCTCTTGGCCTAACGAAATCTAGAGATAATATCCAAAGCAGCTAGCCTTCCTAGCTTAAAACTAGATAGGTCATTTTAGTCCACGTAATACTGATGTCCTTGGTATATACATCACACCCTCTCAGACTACCCAAGGTGCCAAAGATAGCATATCATAGGTCGACTAGCCCCATGCTACTCATGCAGGTTAGCTAAAAGCTTGATCTTGTATTTTTTTTCTCTTTTTTTTTCCTTTTCTTCTTTTTAATCTTATGGTTTTCTTCTTGTAGAGCTACAAGTCCAAGTCTTTCCACAAATAACTCATCAATAAGACCGATCCCTTCTTGGGCACTATGAGCTGAATGAACAACCTTAGTGGGCTCGCATGTCCCACATTTATTGTAATCCGAATAACCTAGTTGTTCAAGCGGCTGAGTGGCTCCTTTGGGAGAAAGAATCATAGCTTTGTACTCATTCAAAGCTCCCCTATTTGGGTTTTCACGTAGATCAGTGCTGGGACCCAAATTAGGTAGAACTTCAAGCCTAAGCATATCACATGGGTGTGTCCCAAGGCAGTGTATATGGTCAGATGTATATCCAATCTTACCCTCTTGGGGGTTCAACAGAATATATCCAGATGGGATCCTTGGCCTTGCATCTGACACTCCTGCCATACTTTTGGAGATTTTGGGTCTCCAAACCCATCTCACATTTCCCTTAATATTCTTGCACTCCCTCAATTTGCTGCACTGGTCTAACGAACTCAATGCAAACTTATCCCTATGGCTAAATGGCCTCACATCCTTATGACCTTTGTGAAGCACAGGTGGACTTTTAGCATTTTGCATCCTCTTTACAAAAGATGTCTTTACTTGTTTACGTCCATACTGTAAATTTTCTTCCATAAGAACCATGCTTTCACTGGAAGGAACAACATCCACCCGGAAGCATGATTCCAATACCAAAGGTCTCTCAAGAGCCTTACTAGCAACAAAGTTAGAACCACACACAAAATTCTTATCAACACTCATAGGCCCATTGGTGCGATCCATATTTCCATCACAACTATCTCTCGTGGAAGTGTTGCAAGCCCTAATGGGACTTACATGGCTTGGAACCTGTTCACTGAGAGGCATGTCATTACTACTCATAGGATGGCCATTTTCTGCTTTGAGATTTTGGCCACTAAGGTTCCCCTCATAGGCTGCCTTGGTATCAACAAGTGAGCTGTCTTCTTGCAGAAATGGTTGGAAGCTAGGATGCACGTGTACTGAGTGGGGAAAACTCCAAAAGTTTTCCCAACATCTCTGAATATGACCCTCATAATCGATGGCATGCATTTTTGCTTCCCTTAATGACTTAGGATTCCGCAGTCCCACTTGGATCTGCGTATTAATCTCTAAGCCATTCAGAAAGAGCTCACATAGCACATCACCTGGTAGTGCACTGGCTCTTCTTGGCCAAAGCCTAATAGTACTATCAAAGGCTCTAGCATACTCTTTAACAGAAGGATAAGACTCTTGTCTAAACTGCATAAGCTGCCCTAAGACCTGAATCATAGGGAGCTGTTTTTCATACTCATCTAGAAATCTATGACAAGACTCCTCAAATGATTTGATCGACCCTCTTGGGAGGTTCCAGTACCATTTCCTTGCCTCCCCCTTTAGGGTACTTGGGAATACAAGCATCCGATGTATATCGTCAAACCCACTTGCAATACAAGTTAGGTCGTATTCTCTTACATGAATCATCGGATCCTCATTTGGCAACCCATAAAACACTGGGAGATCCCTATAAAGAGGAGGACATTTAGTCCTCCCTTTTGGGATCAAGACTGGGTCATTAAAATCTTCGTATTCCTCTTGACCTAATACCAGTGTATTAGGGTCTTTAACCTCTTCCATTTCCACCTTTACTAGTGTGGAAGAGTCACTAATTCCATGAACTTCCCTTTCCGCCAACTCACAAAGTGGTTTAGGGAATCCAACACTATGCAATAGGGAATCTATCCCATCATCTGCTAGTGGTGTTCTAGTAAGCCTATTCTCATCTACCACCACTTTGCTAAAACTTAGGATAGGTCCTAATGAAATCTTCCTTACTAACAATGGTTTTCCACACACATGGACATCATCCAATGCTTTATGGATCTTGGCAATCACACTACGGTACCCAACTGCGTCGGGCACTAGCATCGGATGTATCTTTAGATCATAATCATCATGTCCTCCTATGTGCATATTAACCATCATTGTCACAGTCTTTTCTATGACATTATCATCATGAATTATCATAGATGACTGTGTCATCTTAGCACTACTTTCACTTTCCCTTTTCTCTAATCGCCATGGGCTATTAATCTTAGAGGTAGCTCCATGGGTATTTTCCCATAGGGACCCAAACTCAAGCATGGTATCACTTTCAGGGCAAAGGGTAAAATAGTCAATCACCCAACGTGTTAAAGATCCCCCTAGACTGTTCAAGATAGACAAAGTATCCTTTGGGTGTTGGGAATTTCTTGGATTGACCGTCATACTAATGACCAAAGTTTTTATCAGACTAACTTGATATCCACCGCTTCAAGGCGGCTATCGACCAATAAAACTAACAGGTCCCTTATGAGACCAAGATTCGGAGACCGCCACTTATCGGCAGCTCCCGGCAGACGCACCACTGATGGACCTAAAAACGGGCCGGCACTGGCTCATGCACTAGCCGGACCTCGTCACTATGCACAAGACAACCCCTCGGCCTCGCGGCCAGGAGCGTCTATCAAAATCTCTGCCTTCCTAAACATTGCGTTTGTAATACGTTGTAGTCCAACTGATCCTAACCCAATATTGCTCCTCAGAGGGAGTCCCTTTCACATAGCCAAAAGGCTCGAATCACACACACGTGGGGTTCCTCCTACGGCTGAATGCCGTCAACCCTCTGCGACTCTCCTACACCTTGGGGATTGGCCCCTCGATGCGCCGCTCAATATTTAGACATTTCGCACAAACGTCACTCAAGGTACCAAATAAACGTATCCAGGAATGTACCATTGTCCTTACTTGACTTCCCCTATAACCCTCGACTAGCCTACAGCATAGGAACCTCACGCTCTCAACGGTGGGTCAAGGGCCTACTGAAGACAATTGCTATGCATATCCAGGAGCTGACTCTGATACTTTTAATTTCCTCTAAATGATCATGCAAAGAGGTGGATGCCTAGTGCTCAAACATTTTAAAAAACCAGCAGGGTGTAAGTGCAAAACATCTCTTTCATGCTTTTCTTTCTAACCGCTTTGTGCTTCGCTGCAACACCTAGCACCGAAGTGATCTTCGTGCTACTAGGTTTTAATTTTTATCATTATTATTCCGTCCTAGTTGCAATGCATATAAAATCAGCAAATTATTCCTCATGCTCAGCGGCATTTAACCATTTTTTCCACAACTCTACCCTCCCCCGTTGATAGTGCATCATTGCATTCATTTCTTTTAGGGTTTTCCTTGTCATTTTATGTGGAGAAAGGAAGGAAACACGCACTAAAACATATAAACAAGGCTGAACTGAAGCATAACTTCATGCCCCAGCCTTGTTATACATCAACAAACATAAATCCTATTTTTCTATATTTTTCGTAGCCCCAAATGTATTTTTCCCCTATTTTTCATGGTTTTTTTATCATTTTTCCCCATTTTCTTCATTTTCTTGTATTTTTTAAATTGCTGAAAATGAAAACCAGTTTGTGGGCTGTGGCCCTTAGTTCATTTGCAACAAAATTGAAAGATTAGTTGATGTGTATCGACGGTTTTCCCCATTTATATGCCCAAAACCCTTGTTTTTCCCCATTTTTCATGGTTTTCGGGTTTCTTGACATTATTTCGAGCCATGAAATGCATGTTTTTCATAATTTCTGGTTATAACCAGTAAGAACTCAGAAGAATCAGCAGCATAATCAAATCTTAGTCCATATGAACGGCATTCCATCAATCAAAAGCATAAAACACTAAATTTTCTTTGTAATTTTTTGGTTTACCGCTTAAACGCGTGTTTCGGGTTTTGTGTCCATGGCTGTAGATTTGGAAAACAGCAACACTTCATGTCCAGCAACATCCCAAATCACCATTCTCAGCCCGTGTAGCAATCCGGTCCATGCCGGACAAGTCTCCATCATTCTTTCTTCATTGCTCCTTCTCCCCACATGAACTTGCCTTTAGAAGAGAGAGAGGGAGGAGAGAGAAAGACTGAAATCAGAGATCTTCATAGAGACCACCATTTCTCGGGCGAGAGGTGGCGATAGAGTCCACAGACAGAGGGGAATGAAGCCCCATAATCCATTGGGGGGGTTGTTTGCAGCAGCCATGATGCCCTCTCTCCATCCATGGCGAAAAATATGGCGCCCTCTGTTGATCACGTTTTTTCATTCCTCTTCATTCTCTCTCCACGTTTTTTGCTTCATAAGGTGCATAAATTTTTTGGGGGGGGTCCAAACTCAAAAGGCATGCTCAAATTTGGCCTCCCAAGTGTCCACCTTTTCATATCTTGACCGTTTCTTTGGCCATTTTCCTGTCCGGACTCCGAATTGAGCTCTGAAAAATCCTGGGCGTCCGGCTTAGCATCCGGCATTGGCCAGTAACTCTTGCCAACCCGCACGACTGTCTGAAAAAATTATGAAAAATCAACAAGTGTCGCTCGGGCGCCTTTAAAGCACTTTGGCGCTTAAAATCGTCCTAGATCGAGCCGTCGCCTTTGACAGTGAATATTTTTCCCTTGATATTCATAATTTTTAGCTATTTTTAAGCACTTCCTGTCACCTAAATTCCGCTCTCAACATGTCAAGGATTGCAGAAGATTTGCTTACTGTTTGGTATTAGTTTTGTGATAATGGCAGAGAACAGTGGAAGCCCCATCATTGAGAAGCTCGACAAGAACAACTATCCTTCAAGGAAGTTCCGTTTCACGAACTTTCTTATTGTAAAAGGTTTCTACAAGTTTGTTTCAGGTGAAGAAAAGGAGTCGGAGGTAAGTGATCCTCCAACTGCAGAAGAGACAAAGGCATGGAAGGAATGTAATGCAAAAGACAAGAAGGTCATGTATTGCTTGTCTACAGTAATTGACAATAATATGGTGGGACATATTAGAAATGTAAAGAATTCATATGCAACTTGGACCATACTTGAAAGTATGTTTTCTGTAAATACAAAGGCACGAAAGATTCAACTCAAGCAAGAGTTGAATACATTGAAGAAAGGGAAGATGTCTATCAATGATGCACTAAAGATAAGGAGCTTGTTGAGATGACAAGCTCAACACATGTGGACATTGATGATGGACCGCTTGGTTAGATGGGTCCACACGTCTACACTTAGCATGTCAGTGGTCATTATGACTCTCACATGGCCACTGACTCATTACTTATTATATTCAGGTTGTTACACCTATTTACAGCTGGCATAGTTATAGCGCCAGTCGACTAGTGTAGTCGGTTATGCATTGTTTGACTTAGTAGACCACTTTCCTTTTATCTTGTATCTTATCTATACTTTGTGTACATTGTGAAGAGTGTGAAGAGGAAGAAGAAATCAGCAAGAAAAAGTTTTGGCCTCCATCTCTCTTCTTGTCTCTTGAGTAAGCTTCTCCTTGTGCATTCTGTGTGTGTTCGGTGCAACATCTTGGGCAACCCCCTCCACCACGCGATTCTTGACATGGTATCAGAGCCGCACCACTGAGAGAGGCTGATTTCAAAGGTTGAAGCAAAGGAGAAGAAGCAAGGTTTGAGCAAGCAAGCCACGGGTAAAAAGCTCTCCCATCCTTCCACTCTTTCTCTTGGATAGTGCGTGTGGAGGCACCGGAAGCAGAGCAGAGCAAAAATCTCAGATTGCAGTGAGATCTGGTGTGTGCGAAGAGCACTGTGTATTCTGCGGACAAGCCCTTCAGGGTTTTCCTGCAGTTGTTTTGGGCATTTGAGGCCGTTTCAGGGCCCGTTTTAGAGTCGCAAGGTTGCGAACAGCAGTTTCAGGGTACGCTGTGACTTCAGCTGTATCGACCGACAGTGGGTGCACAGGTTATAGATTTTAGATCTGTAAGATTAAAGGTGTTTACCAGTGAGTAAACACAAGGTTTATCTGCAAATAGGTTGCAGATTGCATGTATTGTTGAGCAGACAGTGAAAAAGGCTGTCTAGTGTATTGCTGTGCACTACAGGTCAAGGATTGCAGAAGATTTGCTTGCTGTTTGGTATTATTCTTGTGATAATGGCAGAGAACAGTGGAAGCCCCATCATTGAGAAGCTCGACAAGAACAACTACCCTTCATGGAAGTTCCATGTCACGAACTTTCTTATTGGAAAAGGCCTCTACGAGTTCGTTTCAGGTGAAGAAAAGGAGCCGGAGGTGAGTGATCCTCCAACTGCAGAAGAGATAAAGGCACGGAAGGAATGGAATGCAAAGGATAAAAAGGTCATGTATTGGTTGTCTGCAGTAATTGACAATAATATGCGGGGACACATTAGAAATGCAGAGAATGCATATGCAGCTTGGACCATACTTGAAAGTATGTTTTCTGTAAATACAAAGGCACGGAAGATTCAACTCAAGCAAGAGTTGAATACATTAAAGAAAGGGAAGATGTCTATCAATGAGTATGCACTGAAGGTAAGGAGCATTGCAGATGCCTTGGCAGCAATTGATGCAATGCCCGATGATGATGATTTGGTGTCATCTACCTTGGGTGGACTTAACAATGAAAAGGCTTGGAAGTCTTTGGTAACTTCCGTATATGTCAGAAAGCCATTTCCAGATTTCGATGAGTTGGTCTCCCTTATGATCACTGAAAAGATCAACATGCAGAGTGAGACATCTGAAAGAAGCGGTGAACAGGTCCAAGCTTTCTACTCCAGTTCAGGAAGGGGACGTGGTAGGTTCTCTTCAAGAGGCCGTGGTATAGGACGTGGTAGTGACAACCAGCAAAACAGATTGAATCAGCAATTTGGTGATATGCAGGTTTCAGGAGGTCGTGGTAACTTTAGAGGCAAGGGGAGCTTTAGAGGAAGAGGTGGATGGCAGAACAGAGATTCTAACAACTCTGGTATTGTGTGCCACTACTGTGGCAAAACAGGTCATATTGCAGCCCAATGTTATGCCAAGAAAGATGATATTCGGAGAGGTAAGTTGCAGCAAGGAAACTATGCATCGTCTTCACGACAAAATGAAGACAAAAATGAACGTCTGTTTGTTATGCAGCATATGCTGAATGCTGTTACAGGAAAGGGAACACATGAAGATGTTTGGTATATCAATTCAGGTGCATCCAATCATATGACCAGCCATGCAGAATGGTTTGGAGAGATGCAGTATTTGCAGAATGCAGGTTATGTGCAGACGGGTGATGACTCATGCCACCCAATTTCACACATTGGAAAAGTTCCCTTGTCCTTGCATGATGGTAAGACAAAGAGTCTTTCAGATGTATTACATGTGCCATCTATTACAAAGAATTTGGTGTCAGTCAGTCAAATGGTAGAGCAAGGGCTGCAAGTCAGATTTAATGCAAAGGGCTGCTTTGTAGAAGATTTCATTGACAAGTGCAGGTTGGTAGCAAAGGGAAGTAGAGTTGGGCGTATGTTCACTCTAGATGCTGGAATTCCTACTATGAATGCTGCTATGTATGCCAAAGGAAAAGGTGTTGTTGCAGACATTGAAATTTGGCACAAACGCATTGGACATGCAAATGTACAAAGGCTGAAACTAATGCAGTCCAAAGGATTGGTTACAGGTTTGCCTACATTTAGAGTTGCAGAATTTCAAAAGGTATGTGAAGCATGTCAGTTTGGTAAGCAGTCAAGGCAACCTTTTTCACATGATAGAGATGTAAGCAGAAATATTCTTGATGTTGTATATACAAACATTTGGGGGCCTACACAAAATGTATCTCTTGGAGGCAGTTCATACTTTGTCACATTCATTGATGATTGTTCTAGAAAGCTGTGGGTATATTTTATGAAGGAAAAGAGTGAAGCGTTTGAGCACTTTAGAACTTTCAAGGCTGCAGTTGAAAGAGAAACAGACTTGAAAGTAAAGTGCCTGAGGTTAGATGGAGGGGGAGAGTACCTCTCAAATGAGTTCAGTGATTTTCTGAAGTCTCATGGGATAAAGAGACAGTTCACATATAGGTATACCCCACAGCAAAATGGGGTTGCAGAAAGGAAAAACAGGCATATTGCAGAAGTTGCACGCGCCTTGATGGCTGAAAAGAATATGCCTAAGCATTTTTGGTTTGAGGCTATTCATACTGCTGTTTATATTATGAACAGAACTCCCACAGCTATAGTTCATGGTATGACCCCCGAAGAATGTTTTACAGGTAAGAAGCCTGATGTTTCACACTTGAAAGTATTTGGCTGCATTGCGTATGTTCATGTGCCAGATGAGTTGCGGAAGAAACTGGATCCAAAGGCTGAAAAGTGTGTCTTTATTGGATACTCTTTAGAGTAGAAAGGGTATCGCTGTTACAACCCTGTCACATGTAAGTTCAGAGTGAGCAGGGATGTCATCTTTGATGAAATGAGCAGCTGGTATGCATCTAGTGGTGATGCATTGGATGTTGATGATGATTATGACACTCATGTGCAGGCTGAAAAGCAAGAATCACGGACTCTTAGTGTACCAGAGACATCATCTAGTAGTCCTTGGTCTGGGAGACTAAGGAGTACCTCTACATCTTCAGGTGCATCTAGTAGCACTACAGGTAAAGACAAAGGAAAGAATAAAGTGTCAGAAGGCATTGATGCAGTTCTTGATGGAGACTCCAGTGGGTCAGAGAGCTTAGATGATGAGATTGTCATTCCTTCAGTGAGGACTCCAGGTGTACAGAGAGCATGCGCTAATGCAAAGACTTCATTGAGTGATCCAGTGGTACGCAGGTCTAGCAGGGTGAGATACCCTATTAAAAGATTTGGTTTTGAAGGTTATGCAGCTCACCATTATGCTTATATGGTGAAACTAGTTGAGAATGTTGAGCCTACATGTTTTGAGGAGGCTGTTGGTCATGCTCATTGGGATGCAGCAATGGATGAGGAGATGGCTGCATTAGAGGCCAATAAGACTTGGGATCTAGTATCATTGCCAAAGGGAAAGAAAGCTATTGGATGTAAGTGGGTCTATAAGATTAAGCACAATGCAGATGGTTCTATTAGCAGGTACAAAGCTAGGCTGGTTGCAAAAGGCTATGCTTAGACATATGGCATAGATTATGATGAAACCTTCAGTCCAGTTGCTAGGATGACAACTGTCAGATGTGTGATTGCTTTGGCAGCAGCCAAAGGTTGGAGGTTGTAGCAAATGGATGTGAAGAATTCCTTCTTGCATGGTGATTTGCAAGAAGAAGTGTATATGGATCAGCCAGCAGGTTATGAAGATTTAGAGCATCCCACGTATGTGTGCAGATTGAAGAAGGCACTCTATGGGCTCAAGCAAGCACCTAGAGCATGGTCTGACAAGATTAGAGAGTATCTTGTCAATATTGGTTTTTATGTTTCTGATGCTGATCACTCACTTTACGTGAGAAAAGGAGATGCAGGTTTGGTCATCATAGTCATCTATGTGGATGACTTGATTATTACAGGTGATAGTGATAGTGGGATTGCTGAAGTCAAGGGTTGTTTGAAGATGAAGTTTGAGATTAAGGATCTAGGTGAGCTAAGGTACTTCCTTGGCATTGAGGTGATCAGATGTGATGATGGTATATGGCTGTCCCAAAGACAGTATGGCTTGGATATATTGTCCAAGTATGGTATGACAGCATGCAAACCACTTTCAGTCCCGTTGGAGCAGAATGTAAAGCTGAGTGCTAATGTTGGGGATGAGATAGAAGACCCTACTATGTTCAGGAGGATAGTGGGGAGTTTGATCTACATGACCATTACAAGGCCAGACTTGAGCTACGTTGTTGGTCTTGTGAGTCAATTTATGCAAGTACCTAGAAAACCACACTTGGATGCAGTGAGACGCATATTGAGATATGTCAAGTCCACATTATATTATGGACTTTTCTATGAGGCAGGTACAGACGTACATGTGATTGGATACACAGATGCAGATTGGGCTGGTAGTATGTTAGATAGAAGATCTACCAGCGGATACATATTCTCTCTTGGTAGTGCAGCAGTTGCTTGGAGCAGCAAAAAGCAATCTACAGTTGCTTTGTCGAGTACAGAGGCTGAGTATAGAGGTGCTGCTGTTGTAGCATGTGAGGTAGTATGGCTGCAAAAGTTATTGGCTGATTTGGATGTGCAGGTGGAAGGTCCACTTGTCATTTATTGTGACAACATGAGCAGTATACAGTTGGCTAGGAACCCTGTGTTCCATGCCAGGACAAAACATATTGAGGTACACTACCACTTTGTGAGAGAGAAGGTACTAGCAGGTGAGATTGACTTGGTGTATGTCAGCACACAGGATCAGATAGCTGACATCTTCACAAAGGCATTGGGTACAGAGAAGCTTCAATAGTTTCGAAGCTTACTTGGAGTTGCAGAGATGCAGTTGAGCTTGAGGGGGAGTGTTGAGATGACAAGCTCAACACATGTGGACATTGATGATGGACCACCTGGTTAGATGGGTCCACACATCTACACTTAGCATGTCAGTGGTCATTATGACTCTCACATGGCCACTGACTCATTACTTATTATATTCAGGTTGTTACACCTATTTATAGCTGGCATAGTTATAGCGCCAGTCGACTAGTGTAGTCGGTTATGCATTGTTTGACTTAGTAGGCCACTTTCCTTTTATCTTGTATCTTATCTATACTTTGTGTAAATTGTGAAGAGTGTGAAGAGGAAGAAGAAATCAGCAAGAAAACGTTTTGGCCTCCATCTCTCTTCTTGTCTCTTGAGTAAGCTTCTCCTTGTGCATTCTGTGTGTGTTCGGCGCAGCATCTTGGGCAACCCCCCCCCCCACCACGCAATTCTTGACAGAGCATTGCAGATGCATTGGTAGTGATTGATGCAATGCCCGATGATGATGATTTGGTATCATCTACCTTGGGTGGACTTAACAATGAAAAGTCTTGGAAGTCTTTTGCAACTTCCGTATATGTCAGAAAGCCATTTCCAGATTTCGATGAGTTGGTATCCCTTATGATCTATGAAGAGATCAACATGCAGAGTGAGATATCTGAAAGAAGTGGTGAATATGTCCAAGCTTTCTACTCCAATTCATGAAGGGGATGTGGCAGGTTCTCTTCAAGAGGCCGTGGTAGTGAAAACCAGCAAAACAGATTGAATCAACAATTTGGTGATATGCATGTTTCAGGAGGTCATGGTAAATTTAGAGGCAGGGGGAGCTTTACAGGAAGAGGTGGATGGTAGAACAGAGGTTCTAACAACTCTGGCATTGTGTGTCACTACTGTGGCAAAACAGGTCATATTGCAGCCCAATGTTATGCCAAGAAAGATGATATTCACAGTGGTAAGTTGTAGCAAGGAAACTATGCATCATCTTCAAGACAGAATGAAGACAAAAATGAACATCTGTTTGCTATGCAGCATATGCTGAATGCTATTACAGGAAAGGGGACACATGATGATGTTTGGTATGTTGATTCAGGTGCATCCAATCATATGACCAGCCATGCAAAATGGTTAAGAGAGATGTAGGATTTGCAAAACGCAGGTTATGTGCAGATGGGTGATGATTCATGCCACCCAATTTTACACATTGGAAAAGTTCCCTTGTCCTTGCATGATGGTAAGACAAAGAGTCTTTCAGATGTATTACATGTGCCATCTATTACAAAGAACTTGGTGTCAATCGATCAAATGGTAGAGCAAGGGCTGCAAGTCAGATTTAATTCAAAGGGCCGCTTTATAGAAGACTTCAATGACAAGTGTAGGTTGGTAGCAAAGGGAAGTAGAGTTGGACGTATGTTTATTCTAGATGCTAGAATTCCTACTATGAATGCTGCTATGTATGCTAAAGAAAAAGGTGTTGTTGCAGATATTGAAATTTGGCACAAACGCATTGGACATACAAATGTACAAAGGCTAAAATTAATGCAGTCCAAAGGGTTTATAGGTTTGTCTACATTTAGACTTGCAAAATTTCATAAGTATGCAAAGCATATAAGTTTGGTAAGCAGGCAAGACAACCCTTTTCACATGACAGAGATGTAAGTAGAAATATCCTTAATGTTGTGCATATAGACATTCAGAGGCCTATACAAAATGTATCTCTTGGAGATAGTTCATACTTTGTCACATTCATTGATTATTGTTCTAGAAAGCTGTGGGTATATTTTATGAAGGAAAAGAGTGAAGCATTTGAGCACTTTAGAACTTTCAAGGCTGCAGTTGAAAGAGAAACAGGCTTGAAAGTAAAGTGCTTGAGGTCAGATGGAGGAGGAGAGTACCTCTCGAATGAGTTCAGTGATTTTCTGAGGCCTCATGGGATAAAGAGACAGTTCACATGCAGATATACCCCACAACAAAATGGGGTTGCAAAAAGGAAAAACAAGCATATTGCAGAAGTTGCACGTGCCTTGATGGCTGAAAAGAATATACCTAAGCATTTTTTGTCTGAGGTTGTTCATACTGTTGTTTATATTATGAACAGAACTCCCATAGCTGCAGTTCATGGGATGACTCCTGAAGAATGCTTTACTGGCAAGAAGCCTGATGTATTACACTTGAAGGTATCTGGTTGTGTTGCATACGTTCATGTGCCAGATGAGCTACGGAAGAAGCTTGATCCAAAGGAAGAAAAATGTGTTTTTATTGGATACTCTTTAGAGCAGAAAGGGTATCACTGTTATAACCCTGTCACATGTAAGTTCAGAGTGAGCAGGGATGTCATCTTTGATGAAATGAGCAGTCGGTATGCATCTAGTGGTGATGCATTGGATGATGATGATGATCATGACACTCATGTGTAGGCTGAAAAGAAAGAATCACGGACTCTTAGTGGACCAGAGACATCATTTAGTAGTCCTTGGTCTAGGAGACTAAGGAGTACCTCTACATCTTCAGGTGCATCTAGTAGCACTACAGGTAAAGACAAACGAAAGAATAAAGTGTTAGATGGCATTGATGCAGTTCTTGATGGAGACTCTAGTGGCTTAGAGAGCTTGGATGATGAGCTTGGCATTCCTTCTGTCAGGACACCAGGTGTATAGAGAGCTCATAATAATGTAAAGGCTCCATTGAGTGATCCGGTGGTACGTAGATCTAGCAGGGTCAGATACCCTGTTAAAAGATTTGGTTTTGAAGGTTATGCATCTCACCATTATGCTTATATGGTGAGACTACTTGAGGATGTTGAGCCCACATGTTTTGAGGAGGTTGTCATGCTCATTGGGATGCAGCAATGGATGAGGACATGGCTGCATTAGAGGCCAATAAGACTTGGGATTTACTATCATTGCCGAAGGGCAAGAAAGCTATTGGATGTAAGTGGGTTTATAAGATTAAGCACAATGCATATGGTTCTATTAGTAAGTACAAAGCTAGGCTGGTTGCAAAAGGCTATGCCTAGACATATGGCATAGATTATGAAGAAACCTTTAGTCCAGTTGCTAGGATGGCAATTGTCACATGTGTGATTGCTTTGGCAGCAGCCAAAGGTTGGAGGTTGCAGCAAATGAATGTGAAGAATGCCTTCTTACATGGTGATTTGCAAGAAGAAGTGTGTATGGATCAACCAGCAGGTTATGAAGATTTAGAGCATCCCATGTATGTGTGCGTGTTGAAGAAGGCGCTCTAT
Organism: Lygodium microphyllum; assembly: GCF_053477565.2. NCBI lineage: Eukaryota > Viridiplantae > Streptophyta > Polypodiopsida > Schizaeales > Lygodiaceae > Lygodium > Lygodium microphyllum. The sequence goes on from NW_028229517.1 coordinate 1,227,410, forward strand.
GGGCTCAAGCAAACACCTAGAGAATGGTTTGACAAGATCAGAGAGTATCTTGTCAATATTGGCTTTTACGTTTCTGATGCTGATCACTCACTTTATGTGAGAAAGGGAGATGCAAGTTTGGTCATCATAGTCATCTATGTGGATGACTTGATTATTACAAGTGATAGTGATAGTGGGATTGCTGAAGTCAAGGATTTTTTGAAGAAGAAGTTTGAGATGAAGGATTTAGGTGAGCTAAGGTACTTCCTTGGCATTGAGGTGATCAGATGTGATGATGGTATATGGCTGTCCCAAAGACAGTATGGCTTGGATATGTTGTCCAAGTATGGTATGATAGCATGCAAACCACTTTCAGTCCCGTTGGAGCAGAATGTAAAGTTGATTGCTGATGTTGGGGATGAGATAGAAGACCCTACTATGTTCAGGAGGATAGTGGGGAGTTTGATCTACATGACCATTACAAGGCCACAGACTTGAGCTACGTTGTTGGTCTTGTGAGTTAGTTTATGCAAGTATTTATAAACCCACATTTGGATACAGTTAGACGCATACTGAGATATGCGAAATCCAGATTACATTATGGACTTTTCTATGAGGTAGGTACAAATGTACAGGTGTTTGGATACACATATGCAGATTGGGCTCTGATAGAAGATCTACTAGTGGATACATGTTCTCTCTTGGTAGTGCTGCAGTTGCTTGGAGCAGCAAAAAACAATCTACCAGCGGATACATGTTCTCTCTTGGTAGTGCGGCAGTTTCTTGGAGCAACAAAAAGCAATCTATAGCTTCTTTGTCGAGTACAGAGGCTGAGTATAGAGGTGCTGCTATTGCAGCATGTGAGGTAGTATCGCTATAAAAGTTAATGGCTGATTTGTATGTGCAGGTGGAAGGTCCAGTTGTCATTTATTGTGACAACATGAGCAGTATACAGTTAGCTAGGAATCTTGTGTTCCATGCCACGATAAAACATATTGAGGTACACTACCACTTTGTGAGAGAGAAGGTACTAGCAGGTGAGATTGACTTGGTGTATGTCAGCACACAGGATCAAATAGCTGACATCTTCACGAAGGCATTGGGTACAGAGAAGCTTCAAAAGTTTCAAAGCTTACTTGGAGTTGCAGAGATGCAGTTGAGCTTGAGGAGGAGTGTTGAGATGACAAGCTCAACACATGCAGACATTGATGATGGAACGCCTAGTTAGATGGGTCCACATGTCTACACTTAGCACGTCAGTAGTCATTATGACTCTCACATGGCCACTAACTCATTACTTATTATATTCAGGTTGTTACACCTATTTACAGTTGGCATAATTATAGCACCAGGTGACTAGTGTAGTCGGTTATGCATTGTTTGACTTAGTAGGCCACTTTCCTTTATGTTGTATCTTATCTATACTTTGTGTACATTGTAAAGAGTGTGGAAGAAGAATAAAAAACCATCAAGAACACATTTTGGCCTCCATCTCTCTTCTTGTCTCTTGAGTGAGCTTCTCCTTGTGCATTCTGTGTGTGTTTAGTGCAGCATCTTGAGCAAGCCCCCCCACCACGCAATTCTTGACATAACCTTCATGGCTAAAGGAATACGTAGACGTATTTCTTGAAGAGCTGACAAAACTTCTGCCTCAAAGGGAAGTTGATCATGAAATCAAGCTAGTGCCAGGAGTTGCACCAATTGCAAAGAGACCATATAGAATGTCCATCCCGGAAGCGATTGAGTTGAAGGAGCAACTCAAGCAACTGTTAGACCAAGGCTATATTTGTCCTAGCAGTTCTCCATGGGGAGCTCCAATGCTGTTCTAGAAGACACGCTTCGGCTATGTATTGACTACATAGGGTTGAATCAATCAACCATTAAGAACAAATATCCCATTCCAAGAATAGATGAACTTCTTGACCATCTTCAAGGTGTGAAGATCTTCTCCAAGATTGATCTTAGGTCTGGATATTATCAGAAAAATGGATATCTAAGGATCAAGGAAGAGGATATCCCAAAGATGGCATTTAGCACAAGATATGGACACTTTGAGTTCCTAATCATGTCATTCGGACTGACGAATGCTCCTGCTACCTTCAATAGGTTGATGCAGGATATCTTTAGGCCATATCTTGATGAATTCGTACTCATCTTCTTCGACGATACTTTAGTTTACTCCAAACAGGAAGAAGATCATGAACCCCAGCTTTGCATCGTCCTTGAGACAATGAGGGCACACAAGCTTTATGCCAAAAAGAAGAAGTGTGCATTCTTCAAGTGACAAATTGAATATCTGGGATTCATTGTATCAACGGAAGGGATTTCAGAGGATCCAAAGACATTCTAGAGTGGCCAACACCAAAAACTGTCAAAGAAATACGTAGCTTTCTTGGATTGACAGGATGGTATAGGGTCTTTATCAAAAACTATGCTTTGATTGCAACGCCGCTGACAAATCTACTGAAGAAGCAAACATCAATTGTATGGTCAACTGCTGAATAATCTAGCTTTGATAAACTAAAGCAAAGTTTGGTATCAACACCTATCCTGAAACTTCCCGACCTTGGTAAGGAGTTTGAAGTGATAATTGATACTAGCACACTTGCCTTAGGATGTGTGCTTATGCAAGAAAGTCATCCTGTAGCATATTCTTTAAGGAAACTGAAGAGCCATGAGAGGTATTATGCTACCCATGATCTGGAGCTGTTAGCTGTCATCCATGCTCTCAAGCTTTGGAGACACTACTTGTTGGGTAACAAGTTTACCCTAATGAGGAATCATAAAAGTCTCAAATGGATCTGTACCCAAAATGAGCTCAATATGAGGCAACATCGATGGATTGAAGTACTGGAGGAATATGATTTTGAAATCAAATACCGGCTTGGAAAGGAGAATGTAGTTGCCGATGCACTTAGTCTCACAAGGTGTTTCTAAATTCTCTGATTTTGCAAGATCCATCAATGGCTAGATCTTTAGCCACAAAGGTATCCATGCCAAACAACCTGATACTTGAGCTAGCTAGAGAAGAGGCATGCCATGATCCAACCTATCAAAATTTGCTAAGGGAGATCCCCATCAAGGATCAATACCCAAAGCTACAGGCAAAGTATCTAGAATTCTCTATCAATAGTGGACTTGTCTACTATAGAATGAGATTATGTATACCGGCAAGCCAGTCACTCAAGCAGAAGATACTTTGGGAAGCTCATGACTCCCCTTTCTCAGGACATCGTGGCTATGCCAAGACCCTCAATGCAGTCAGAAAGAGCTATTATTGGAAGAGTCTTAAAGGTGACGTTCTCAAATATGTCACTGAATGCTTGTCTTGTCAGCGCACTAAGGCTGAACATGTCAAAATGCCAAGGAAGTTACAACCACTTTTGACATTCCCCAAATAAAATGGGAGCTCATTAGTATGGATTTTGTTGTTGGCCTATCCCATGTTCAGGGAGGATACAACTCCATTATGGCTGTGGCTGATATGCTAACTAAGGTTGCACATCTTATCCCTGTTAAGACAAACTATAAAGCCTCAGACATTGCAAGGTTGTTCATCAAGGAAATATTCAAACTACATGGGTTGCCCACAAGAATCATTAGTGATCGTGACTCTCTCTTCACATCACATTTATGAAGGGCTATCTTTGAAGCCATTGGGAATCAACTCTATTTTAGTATAGCTTACCATCCCCAAACTGATGGCCAAACGGAGCGAGGCAACCAAGTTATTGAGGATATGCTGAGGGCACATTGTTGCTGTGAACCCAAGAAGTGGATTCAATATTTGCCACTGGTTGAGTTTGCCTATAATGCTTCTTACCAACAAAGCATTCAGATGACCCCTTTTCAAGCATTGTATGGACACGATTGTCGAAGTTCTTTAAACTTCTTGGATCCAACCTTAAGGGTTGAAGCTTCAAAGCGCATGCTGGAAGATATGGGTGACCAAATGAAGTCAATAAGATAGGACATCCAAGCCGCCAAGGATAGACAGAAGGCATACACAGACTTGAAGCGTCATGACAGATCCTTTAATGAAGGTGATATGGTCTTCATTCGTGTACGCCCAAAGAAGAGTTCCCTATCCTTGGGTAAATGCAAAAAGCAAAGTCCAAGGTATTGTGGACCTTACAAAATCCTCAAGTGTCTAGGGCCTAATGCTTACAGACTTCAACTCCTTGAGAACCTAAAAGTTCATAATGTATTCCATATCAGTCTACTGAAGAAGTATGTGCCTAACCCTAGTCACGTACTTGATGACCAACAAGTTGTAATGCCTAGCCAAGGAGTCCTAGAGCTACGGCATGACAAGATCTTAGATGTTAGGGAGAGGCATTTGAGATCCAGAACCTTGAGAGAATACCTCATCTAGTGGAAAGATTATTCCGAAGAGGATGCCACTTGGATGGATGAAAGTACTCTCAACCAACAATACCCCCAGTTCTTCTTGAGATGAGGACATCTCAATTCCTCTAAGGGGGAGAGAATGTAATATTTCTACCCAAAATATTGAAGAATTTGACTACTACACGCTCCGCGCTAAAGCAGTGCTAAGTCATCTCCCGCAACGGAATAATGTTAGTGACTAAGTCCTTACCTCGCATGCATGATAATAAACCCCAACCGTGTTGTGCAAATAAGGCCGAGGCTAAAACCCAAGCCGCACAAGAACACCCTTTACGGGAAAAGGTAAATGGATAATGGTTAAAGTTATGGAAAAAAAAATTATTATTAACCCCTCCCCTCAGCCGATGCATGGCAGGGGGAGAGGGAGTGTGAGAGGAGTAGTGTTATGTGGAGAGAATGGGGGAGAGAGGAAGCATGAAAGCCACCCACGTGGGAGGCTATCTCCCCCCCCTTAGCCTATATAAAATCCCCCTTAGATCTTGGGGAGGAGGGACAGAAGGAGGAATTGGACACCGTGCTGCAACTCGCCATCATCGCCATGCCAGGAAGCTGCCGCCACATGACGCTTGTTGTTGCCTACTCCACCTCACCATCACCATAATCAAAATCGTCGACATCATCCTATTCTTCACCCTCTCCATCATCACGATTCCTTCTTCCACGTTTTCTGTTAGTTACAAAAGCATAGAAGCTTCTTTAGAAGCTTCTAAATTTAAGCTCCCTAAAGTCCCGTTCCCTCGTGCTTCCTCGGGAATTTAAACCCAAGCCTCCAAGGCCCCTGATCTTGTGCAAGAGAGGGAGATCCCAGACTGTGAGTCTTCAGGGTGTGCAAGTAACCCAAGGGAAGCTGCTTTGACAAAAAAATACACTGCATAAATGGCCCCAAAGTTTAAGACACGAGGCACACACGCAAGAGCCTCCAACCCAAGACTACGTGTGGACATCCCTATGAGTCCTCATGCCCAGGTTCTTAAAGGATAAATTCCGCATAAAAGGGAATGCATTAGGCACATTTAATTTTCATGGAAAATTTATGAATGCAAATTACTCATTCATCTTACGAGTTTTAGTTGCATGTTGCTCTTTGCTTGCATTTCCAAAGTGACAATCCTAAATGCATATTGCCTAGGTTAAAAGGATGATAATTTGTTTAAATGCATCCTTGTCTTCCTCGCAAGAAAGAACAAGCGCATAATGCATTCAGGCAATGATATCCTAGATATGATTCATAGGAAATTATCGTTAACATCCGTTAGAACATTGTCCAAAGAATTGCATTACATGAAAAGGAAACCATGAACTTACTTGTTGCATGCGAGGATGCTTGGAATTTTTAAGTCGGGTTAAGTGCCGCTTAATGGATTAAGTCAACAATAGTCTTATGACATTCGTCATGCATGAACTTCTTTATTGAAGTTGTTTTAGAAAAAGATGCATTTCATATTAAATCATGAATTCAATGCATCGGACAAAGAGTTTATAGGTATAGTTCTTGATGCAATTCAACGTAGGCTTTTATATGAGTTAGCCATGAACTGCCTAGCATTATAGATTAGGCAAGGAAAAGAGATGGTCATTTTATGTTTTATAGTTGCAAAACAGGAAAAAGTCAATGAATCGCATTATTGCATGTAATGTGATGTCTTGCAACTATTTACACCTTTTAGGACAAATATTAGCATCTCTAAGAAAAGATCATTTCTTATCGCAAGACAAGTAGACCGATTTAGCTAAATCACTTGTAATGACATAACCCACATGGGATTTGTAAAAGCATAACTAGTTGGTACGATGAACACTTCAAAGTGTTAGGTAGGGTTTGGTACCTTAAAAAAATTATGCCTAGTATCGCACTTGGGATGCCAAGTCAAAGCTTCCAATCTCAAAGGTCCTACCCACATTCATGAAATGTTGGGTTAATTGGATGCCCGTACAATAATGATCTCGGGATTTTACCCTACAAATCAATGGCCAAATACTAGACTTCCATTTGAAACTAGAAACCTTAGGACAAAATGTTTTTGACCAAGTAAGATGAGGGTTGGGTTGTGTCAAGAGGACTCCCAAACCCTACATCTTGATCAAGCATAATTCTTGACCAAGAAACGCCATTTGATGGGAGAAATGATCCCACAAGTTAGGTGCGACACTTGTGCAACAAGTTGCAATGTCGCATGGCTTTGTGTTTAAATCACAAGATAGATTTGCCACTCCTTGGAACAAGCTTGGCAGGTTCCAAGTACAAGCTTAATTTGCAAGAGGATGAGTAGTCATCGTCCTATTGAGTTGCCAAGTTAGGGTAACGAGCAATTGACCAATCAAGGTAGGTGACGAGGTTGCCCAGGATTTACTATCTTAATTTAAGGAACCTAAGGTGTTTGTTAATTTGGGTTTATAGGATATAAACCCTAACCCAAGGATAAAAGGGTAAACAAACAAACCCTTGGGGATCTTGCCAAGTTGCAATTGATCCCGGATCAAATGCTGGATGCATTTAGAGAGAAGGATTCATACCTTAGTAGTTGGCCAAATAAACGACCACTAGATTGATTGTGTTTGTATAATTAGGAGCGCTGTTTGCACTTTCTTTGCTCAAGGAACTAAAGATGGAAAGATAATTAATGCTTCAGGTGGAAGGCCTAGAGGGAGAGGTAGCATCAGTTACCCCTGCCTATCTGCCTGACCCTAACTAAGGGGGTTGTTAGGCGCGCCAGGTACGTGGACCGAACCCGCTACGAGAGGTCTCTCCATGGGTGCTACTTGGAGTAGGAGGAGGCTTGGGTTCCAGGGGGGCTTTGGCCGTAAATCTCTTTCCTCCGAGTCCTACACAAGAGGCCGACGTGACTCGGGATTGGATCTCGATGCCCACATACTAGTCTACGGGCGGAAACTTGGATTAGTAATCCCTGAGGATTGTTGGATTGCCTTCGGGTAGATAATGGATTGCCTTCGGGCGAATTATGGATTAAGTCTACGGGCTGGATTATATGATGTATTCCAAAGATAAATATGATCAATTGTTGAAAAGGAACTTGCTTGACATTAATTGGCTAATTAAGGAAGCTATTTTTTGCATGTCAAACTAAATGTGGTAGGTAATTAGACAACTAAAGCAACCATAAGGAAAGTGCGGTGGATGTGGCCATGGGTCCATCCTACAGAAGGGTGGTCCCGATTGGCCAGGAATGTTTCTCAAAGAAGTTGACAGCAAGGAACGATGACCTAGAATCTAGGATATTAGAGTCTCGATTTATGCTATTTTAGGGGAACGGAATGGGACTATGCCTTATAGGCAGAGAGGTCGAGCTTTGGATCCCTCTGGTTTCCCATTCTCCTTGAACCAAGTGCAGCATGAATCCGCTTCGACCCTGACATTTCTGCGTAAAGTAGTTCGCATGGGGTTCGACGCTAGTTACTCTCTAGGAACTTGACCATTAGGAGAACCCTGATTTAGATCAGTCCTAAGTGGGAATGGCCGGAATGCTTCCGCTACGTGGCAGACTCCGGAAGACCTAGATCCCAAACCCCGTGACATTCCATGGGAGTGCCGGGCGGCGCTTTCTGGACTCTCTTCCCGATGGGCTGCTAAGACGTGTCCTACAAATGAACAAGTGGACACGTTACAGTTGTTGCTGACTTGTTAAAGCCTCCTTGATTTTTGTGGATCTGCTCCTAGTAAGGATAGGATTGGAGATATAGGGATAATTGTCTAACATAAATACTGCCCATAGAAGGCACCCTATCAAATCTCAATGACATCAGCATGCCTATTGCCTGATCAAATAATTGTTTATTCCAAATTTGTGCCTTGAAAATGACTTCTGTGAAACTAGCAGGATTGCCAAATTTTTTAGGGTATACATCACGAGAGAAAAAAGAATATGATAGCACATCATCACCTTAAAAATAGAAAACATGAACACAAATATACTATTTGTGCAAACTTCAATCACCATAGCCGAGAGTTTTAGTGATTCCATAATGCAAATCAAAGACTCAAAAACGTAAAGATCATGACACAATTATTAAGAACAACCTGCGGCAGCCATATAAGCATGGTGTTACCTTCTTGTCTGTATTTCAGAATCACATGATCAACTTCAAGAAAAGTAACTCCTTGAATATGAGAATTAGTGCCCTTACATACATGTAATCAATCTTGTGACATTGTAAGACACATTTACATAGGCTGATACATATATGAAAGTAAAAGACTAAGGTTACTAATGGAATTCATGGCCTAGGGATTTGTGCCCCTAGCAAACTCCACAAGCAAACTAGGTGCATGAGTAGTGTTAATGCCTAGCCATTTTGCACATTTTGGTGATATGAAAGTGTGGGTACTTCCACAGTAGATTAAAATTCAAAAGGGTCTACCTTGATAATTTTTTGGTGTTTGAATCACTAAGAATTGGAGATTTGGACCCTTCTTATGTAGAGTGGCATGTATTGCTCTTTCCATATCGGATTCCATTGTAGGATCTTTATCACTACTGATCTCTTTCAGGTTTATTCTAGCAACTATGCCCATGGCATCTTGTTTTTTCCCACAAAATTGACGTTGGTGGTTATTTGGGCCAAGCTTTGGGCACTACCCCTTGAAATGTCTTGGTTCCTTGCAATAAAAGCACGTTAGAACCTCATTGTCTTTTTCTGTGGATATAAAGTTTCCCACTGCATTTAACTTAGCTCTCATTGTCCTATTTGATTGATACTATCATTAGGCACTTTTTGCATATCCTTGTAAGTTTCCCTTATTCTAATGGTTTTTGTTCCAAATTTTTACATTTCTTGGCCTCTATTCCATCTCTTAAACTATTGGGGCTGCTTGAATCAGTGCATCTTGTAAATCCGATGGTCTCATTGACTCAAGGTGCATATTCAAGAGCGGGTTTAGACCATTTCAAAATTTGAATACTTGTTGTGAAACATCCATCGTAGGTGGATATTTTAGAAGTGTTATGAATTTGGAGTAGTATGCTTCTAGGCTTAGGCTTAACTGCTTTAAGTTGAAAATTTCATTCATCTTCTGGGCTTAATACATGGGTGGAAGGTATCTCCCATGCACATCATTCTTAAGCTTGTCCTAAGTGATAGTAATTTCAGATGTTCTTTTGTCCCTGCAACACTGTTTCCCAAAGGGGCATCTCCTATCAATCTTAGTTTTGCGATCATTGCTTGATTTGACGATGCAGTCCCTCTAGCAACGAAACAATCTTCCATAGATTCTATCCATGTTTCTGTCTCGGTTGGAATATCCTTTCCCTTACCATCAAATTCTAGTGGCTTGTATTTCTTGAGAAGAAATTTCTTCTCTTGAGCTTCTATAATATTGAGGTTTGAGGTGACATCCTCGGGATTTAAGCAATTTTCATGATCAAAATTTTACTCAATAACAATATTCAAAAAGATGTTAACTTGCTTAATCTATCTCATTAATTTAGGAAGGGAATTATGTACTACTCAGTCTTTCTAATAATGATCTAGGTTTACACAATAAATATTGTTTTTCCACCTGTTGTAATCAAAACTGGTTATCTACTTAGTAATTGAGAATAATGGATAGATATTATCCATTTGATGAAATTATTTTTTTGAAGTTTGGATTGGTTAAACCCTAGTAGTTAGGTGGACAAAAAATAATTATTTATGTTAATAGCAAGGGAATACATTATTTGGGTAGGCTAGAGGCTTATATTATTCTTGGAAGAGGATTCTCTACTACAACCTAGGCATGGAATTGCAATACATCCATTACATAGTAATTAGGATTCTGGGAATGGATATCTAGAAATCTATATTTTAGGGGAAGATTAGGTAATCCATCTTTTTTGTAGTTGCGGCAACCGAAGCATCCTAAAACCATCACTCGGTCAGCCGATATAACCTTTGTAACCTCCCCATAGATATATAGATTTAATTTGACTTGTCTTGCTTCAATGAACATGTTGGAGTTTACTCTGGCCTCATAGAATAGATAAATCTTGGAAACCTTAAGTGTTTCCATAAATCTTAGCCTCTTTAAATTTTTGTTGAGGTAAGAAAGATGGTTTGTGTCAATGTAACAATACCCTTTTCTTAACATCCATTATCTTTTGGAATACAAGGGCGAAGGATTGTATATCTAATCTAATATTTGCATCATCTAGTTTCTTCAACTAAAACTAGAGGAGTGCATTACTGACATAAACATAAATTGGAAAATCAAGAATCATTCCCAAGGTTTGTCCCTTTGCCAAAAATCAAGAACATATATTAACAAGAGAAGAATTCATAACCTAAGGAAAATATATCTTGTGGTGTAGTCATAAAATTTTTAATTAGTTTTTTATACTTGCATCCTATCCTATATCAATGTAGGCTCTAATACCAACTATAAGGTGCCCACCCGCTGCTTCCTCATCGGCATGTTCTTATCAAGAGATATCCTAGAAAACGTTGTCTAGGATTGCATGAAATACCTCGGAGTTTGCTATCTAGGCTCACTCGAGTCTACCCCCTAGAGTGGAAGTTCCGGCCGTACCAACAAGGATCAACCTATGTTTTGGGTTCTTATTATGGATCAAATCACCTACTAACGGTTGGTTAGTGTGAGTAATTTGAGTTTTCCACTTCTTGTAGAATTATTGAACTGAAGTAGACTTGCATTGCACTTGGTTCAAAGAGAATGGGAGATGAAGGGGACTGTGGCACCTCGACCCTTCTGCCCATGGGGCAAAATCCCATTCCGATCACCTAAAATAATGCAAGTCGAGCTTCTCGCTATCTAATGGTCATTCATTTACCTATTTATGAATGCAAAATTTTCCTTTTGGAGAAAATCTCTTAGCTTATCGAGTCCACCCAACTGTAGGCTTGGACCCATCAAGGATCCATTCTCCCGCTTCCCTTGACAGAGTACTTCTAATTACCTAATTACCTACCATTTTAGGTTCGACATATAGAAATAACTTCTTTGATTATCTCTTCATACAAATTCATTACACGATTTCATTTCATGACACAAAAATAGTGTAAAGAAATTCCTTCTCAATAGTTGCTTTAACAAAAAATATATTTTTGCAATGTTTCTGTCTTGGCTGTGGACCTTATGTCAACCCAAATGTATTATTCTCACCAAGTTTAGTTCCTAGACTAGTATTGGAACTTCCAAAATACCATCTAGATCCAAAGGGTAATTGACAGTTTGTAAGAGTCTAAAGAGTTTGTGACCAGAGCCCCTTGGTATCCTCACCTCCTCTTGCCAACTATAGTTCCCTACGATAAGACCTTTCACACCATGATTGGTCTATACTCACTAATGTGAAAACAGAAACCCCTTGGAGTAGGTTTTATTCACACTGCTTGGCGAGGCCTAGCACCATCAGAGAGCATTGTCTCAGTAGGCATTCTATGCTCATTAGAATACTCCCTTGATCGATGATCTTCTATACCCAATTATCCATCTTTTAGCCTGATGATTTTAGGAAAGATTATTATATATCTCACAATCACAAACATCTTACTTCGATTGCACTATACACAAACTTTTACAAATTTTATTTCCAAGACAAACGTTTTTTTCAAAAATAACAATATCATAGCAAAACTAGCATAAGTGGCAATATCTTTCAATAATTCTCTCAGATTACTCTCCCCTTGGGATCTATCTTGGGTTAAATCTAAACATGAATTCTATTTTTGAGAGCAATTCCCGTGATGGTCTTTTCTTTTCTCAATTGAGTTCTATGGGTCCTTGTCCCGTGATAATGTTATAAGAAAGAATAAATTTCCATGTTTAAGCATGAAAGAGGGGCAAATTGAAGTGGTGAACTTCTTCAAAGATAATGGTCTTGATATAACATCTTGAAATAAGTTATATTGATTAAGATAACAGTCTCCTTTTAAGCTCCTTCGAATTCCTGAATTGGAAGTAGGGTTAAAGGAATAGAAAAGTTGCATTAAGATGAAGAGAAAATAAGAACATAAGAGGAGAGGGAGTGTGTGCTTTCAGATAGAGACATGTTTTCACCAGATTGCCAGATAGGTTGCCTGCAGCTACTTGGCCTATTATGGTTCTTCGACTAGAGTATGAAACACCTTCTAACCTCTTGGCAATACACATGGTTCTGAGTAGAGACCATTGCTGCAACAAAACTTTTCTCTATATTGAGTTGTTCTCTTGCTTCTCATCTCATAGCAATGTACTTACAGGAGTCAAAATATTTTCACCGATAGCCTGGCCCTCCTCTTGCCTTTGCTCGTGGTCAATGACATCGGCGTCTGACAAATTTTTGCAATAAACGTTCTCCACAAGAGCTCCAACTTGTTGTATAGAGGTGGTGAAGAACTGTGGAGTTGGCATGGCAACAAAGGAGGCTTTGTAGCTAATGCAAGGAGCACGGAAAAGGTGGCTCTCGACTCCTTCTTCATTGCCAGCTTCAGTTGGTTGCCACTACGTTGTCTTTGCCTTTGGTCTTCATCTCCATCTTCTTCATGTCGTCGAGCTTTGCAAGCTGAGTTATCTTCTTTGTAATAAAGCTAAATTCCATAGCAAGATTTTAAATTGAAAATACAAGAAATAGACATAAAATTCTAGGAAGCCATAGCCAAGGTGGCTTAGCAAGAAATGGTATTACCAATATTGGTTGAGAATCAAATGATGAGAGGCTGCAACAAGGTATGCACCCCAAGCTATGGTGGCCAAGAGTATTCACCCTCTTAGATGGTGGGAGGTTGAGACCTCAAACAAGAAATGTTTGTAAAATGGCAAAAAAATGCTACACATGTTACACCTCCACCTTTTATACTTACCCTAGACTAAGGCATTTATGCTAGGCATTTATGCTTTATTACAAGCCATCCCATCCTAAAAGAGATTTGTCCTCAAAGTTATAATTGGGACAATTGATGAAGAAAGATTACAAGAATAGCTTGTAAGTGATGAATTCATGCTGAATGAAACTCCAAGCTGAACAAGATCTCATATATCAATGAAGCATAGGTATGAAATTTGAATATACTACTGGAAACTGTCCAAAATAGGCTGCTGTACAAGAATCGTTATAGCTTGAAGAAGGAATGTCCAATCATCATGGATGAGATATAGAAATGTAGAGGAAAAACCCTAGTATCCAGCCATGCCATAAAAATCCAATTTTGATGACCATAGAGCAATTGTTTTTATGATAGAAATTTAATACAACAAGTTGTCATGTTCAGATATTACTATGTTTCCTGCAAAATCCATGGCAAAGAATCAAGGTATGATGATGGTTTCCAAGTAGAATCCTCCATGGCCAAACCTCTCCATTTAATAAGGTAATCTAGCAGGGAACGGTTCCTTAAAACATTTTCTCTTTTGCCAATAACCTTTTCAGGCTCATAAATGATAAGACTATCTTCATCCATGGGAGGTAACTCTTCTAAAACCTTTATGGATGGACCCACATATCTTTTAAGTTGGGAAACATGGAAGGTAGAATGAATCCTTGTTGAAGAAGGCAAATCAAGCTCATATGCAAGCTCACCAACTCGTTTGAGGATTTGATAAGGCCCATAGTAACGATGAGCCAACTTATTATGACCGCCTTTGAGAGAAGCATAACTAGATTTAGGCACTTTGAGGAATACCCAATCCCCTTCTTCAAACTCCAAAGGTATCCATCTCCACTTTTCATTAGCATAAGCCTTCATAACATCTTGTGTCTTCCGAATGTTTTCCTTACATTGATGCAAACAAGCTTCCATTTTCTCAACTTTAGCCTTGGCTTGTGGATTGACATCTTCATGAAAAAGGGCTAAAGGTATTTGCACTTTGTATCCATAAAGTGCTTCAAATGGTGACATGCCAATGCTAATATGATGAGTATTATTACAACAAAATTCAGCAAGATGTAACCAATGGTCATGGAAAAAATGATGAAGATAGACTTCCAACCATTTATTGACACGCTCCATTTGGCCATCGGTTTGGGGATGATATGCCGTGCTAGGAGTCAAAATTGCTCCCATAGAAGTGAATAAACTCCTCCAAAAGCTTCCCATGAACTTAGTATCACGATCGGATACTATCTTCAACGGCATACCATGAAGCTTAAAAACACATTCCATGAATTATTGAGCCACTTGATTTGTTGTAAATTGAGCCTTGATAGGGATAAAATGAGCTAATTTAGTCAATTGGTCCACCACCACATAAATGCTATTCCACCCATGCTTTGTTGTAGGTAAGCCCACAATAAAATCCATTGTAATATCAGTCCACTTGCCTTGAGGAATAGGAAGTGGCTGAAGTAAACCACGGGGAAGAAGAGAGGAATCTTTATTTTGTTAACATGGTAGACATTGCATAACATAATCCTTAACATCCCTCAAAATGCCCTTCCAATAGAAACTCTTATGGATATTATCAAATGTTTTAAACAACCCATGGTGTCCCGCTAAGGGCGAAGAGTGCATCTCATGCAAGATACGGTCTTTGAAAGAAGATTGTGGTGTCAAGAATACTCTACCACGATACCATAAAAGACTGTTGTGCCATTTGAAATTTGGATACTCTTCTCCTTTTCCATGTTGAAATTCCTGCATCATCTTTGATGCTTGCTCATCAAGCAAATACTCCTCTTGGATATCATGGATCCAATCCTTGTGCATGGTTGAAATGGTAGAAATGGAACATGCCCACATTCTTGATAAGGCATCTGCCACCACATTGTCTTTTCCAACCATATAAGATATTTCCAAGTCATATCCTTGAAGAGTAGCTAACCATCTTCATTGCTTGGGAGATAAATTTGGTTGTGAAAGAAAATATTTCAGCACAGAATGATCGCTTTTAACCTTGAAATGGCTACCATAAATGTAATGTTGCCACTTTTTGATAGCATGCAATATTGCTAATATCTCTTGCTCATAAACATGTAATTGACTCTCCTTGTCATCAAGCTTTTGGCTCTCATAAGCTATGACTCCATGATCTTGACATAAAACAACTCCAATTCCTCTTCCACTAGCATCCGCACATATGGTAAACTCCTTAGAGAAATCTGGACATACAAGGATGGTTGCTAAAATTAGAAGATATTTCAGCTCATTAAAACTCTGATCGGCGATGGAATCCCAAAATAGAGCTTACTTTTTGAGCCTATCCATCAATGGAGCCGCCACATGAGCATAATTCTTGATGAACCTTCTATAGAAGAATGACAACCCAAGGAATCCCCTCAAAGAGATTGCATTCGTAGGAGTAGGTCATTCTTTGACACATCTTACCTTATTGGGGTCCACTCTAATTCCTTGTTCTTCCACAACATAACCTAAGTATTCAACTTCATCTTCCATGAAAGAACACTTCATCATCTTGGCAAAGAGTGTGTGTCTTCGTAAAGTGTCAAAGACCTCTCTCATATGCTTCAAATGCTCATCCTTGGATTTACTATAGATTAGGATATCATCAAAGAAAACAAGAACTATTTTGAATAAGAAGGGCTGTAATATTTTATTCATGAGGGCTTGAAAAGTAATAGGTGCATTGGAAAGTCCAAATGGCATAACCAAGAAGTGATATAACCCTCTTTCAGTTCTAAAGGCTATTTTGAACTCATCTCCTTCCTTCATTCGGATTTGATGATAACCCAATTGAAGATCTATTTTGGTGAAGACATTTGCATCTTTAAGCTCATCCAAAAGATCATCAACTCGGGGAACAGGATACCTATTCTTGACCGTTGACTTGTTCAAATCTCGATAATCAATACACATGCAAAATGATCCATCCCTCTTTTTGACTAAGATCATGGGAGAGGCAAATGGCAATTGACTTTGCTAAATTAAACCCATTTGCAGCAATTCCTTGACTTGACACTACTTCTTCCCTTTCAAACTTGGACAAGTGATAGGGAGGTTTGTTGATGGGTTTTGTACTGAGCAACAAGTCTATAGGATGGTCAACCTCTCACTTTGGAGGTAAAGATGATGGTGGCTGAAATAAATCCTTGTACTCCTCCAATAGCTCTTCTAATCTTGGATCCCTTTCATTTGAAGAAGAAGATGGTTGATTTGTTGATTGTCCTTCATCTACTTTCGCAAGCAAAGAGTGAAGATGCATGATTTTGCATTGATTTCTTTTCGTAGTTTCTTCATGGAGATGAGTTCTATTTGTTTGTGGTCTATTCCTTTCAGCTCTATGTGATATCCTTACCAATTAAATTCCATTAGCATTTGCTCCAAGTCCAAGGTAAATTGGCCAAGTGTTTTCAGCCAATTACAACCAATGACAATGTCAATAGGGCCCATATCCAAAGTGATCAAATCCACTTTTATTGTGCAAGAGGGTGATAACTCAATTGAGGTACATGGACACACTTCTTTACTAGACTCATATTCACCATTGGCAACTTGTATCCACAAGGAGAATCCATATCAATGGATAACAACTTCAGCCCATTCAAAGATTTGGTGTTGACGAAGCTATGAGTGCTGCCCATATCCACTAGAATATGTGCAACCTTGCCATTAATGAAACCTTTGAGTCTAAGTGTATTTTCTCCTTTGCAACCAGTCCATGCATCATGTCAGATGGTATACAAGGAAACATGAGAATCATGATGACCACCTGGATCAAAAGGAAATTCATCCATGGGATCATAGAATTCTTCATTGGTGGCATGGTCCTCTGCATGAATCTCTTCAACCATTGGGTATGCATCAACATGCAAGAAAATTTCCCTCTTGATCTTCTTCTTCTTCAACTTCCACTTCCTGAGTAATCACTATGTCAATTTTTGAGTTCTTAGCTTTACACTTCAGCTTATGATCTTGTGACCACTTCTCCCTACACTTGAAGCATAATCCTTTTGCATGCATTTCTTGAAGTTTGTTGTGAGGAAGGAAGTTGTTGTTAGAATTGTTTTGGGTCAGTTTAGGAGCATTTTCAACTCTTGAAAAAGTATTTCTTGGCTCAGCCACATTTTTGAAAGTTTTCCCCTATTTTGGTACAAATTTCCACTCTATTTAGAGGCATAAAGAGTGGGAAATGTTGGCACTTTGCTGTTATAACTATTTGGACTATTATAACCTTTGTTTTCTTGAAAAGAGTCTCTTGATTGGCTAAAAACTTGCCCATACTTTGTAGGTTGATTGGAAACATTATTGCCCATACTTCTTTGCTGAAAATTTCCTGCATCCCTTTTGTACTTCAAAGAATATATTTCAGCCAATTGTATAGCCTCATGTAATATTTTTTGTTGTTGAGCTCCTACCTCCGATGATAGGATAGGGTCAAGACCAAAAATGTATTTATTTAGCTTAGCAAAATTTGAAATATCTTCAACATACATGGAAAGATTCAAGTAGGCATTGGAATAGTCTCTAACAAGCATTCCCCTTTGAGCACATGCATACCATCTTCTTTGAAGCCTTTCTTTTTTCAAAGGACACACAAAGATATCAATCATCGCTTGCTTGAACTCCTCCCAAGAGTCAAAACTTTTCCCAATCTTTTGCATGTAACGCTACCAAGTATGGGCATAACCTTCAAGATGAAGGGCCGCAAAATAAATTTTGGCCTCTTTACTTCTAGGGTAAAGGGTGAAGTACAATTCAAGCTTATTGATCCACTCCTCCCATTCTAAGGGTGATGCATTATCTTCTTTTAAAATTAGTGATATTGATCTTCTATTTATATTCTTTTTCATTGTAAGAAGGTTGCCCATGAGATTGTTATCTCCATGAATCTTTATTCCATGAATTTTGTCTAAAAGTGGGTGGCCCAAAACCATGAGATGAGGGTTGTCTATTGGAAACACGCTCTGGGTTTGGGATGTCATGGGCTGATCTTCGCTCATCATGCCTTCCACCTTCATGAACTTGATTGTTGACTGCATTTCCTTTTTGTGCATTTGAGGATTGATGATAAAAATTCTTGTTAAAGGGGTCACATCCATGATAATCACTATCCCATCGAGTGTTGTCCTGTTCCCCTTCATGTCTATGATTATCCTTTGGGCTGCTAAAAGCCTTGGGGTATGAATACTGACAAAGGAAATTCGGTATGGCAGCCTCCATACTGTGCCAAACTCCCTTCTGCCATAAAGTGAATGAGGTAAGGGCACCACCTAGTCATGGAAGAGCGGATTAGGACATTGTGCAAGAGAGAGAGGAGCTTGTGAGGGAGAAAAGAGGAAAACTAAGAGAGAGAGAGAGAGAGTGTGTGTGTGTGTGTGAGAGAGAGAGAGAGAGAGAACTACAAAAAATAGATGAATCAATAAAACTTAAGAGGGCACAAGAGATGGAGAACCCTCAAGACATAACCAATATACACAATATGGACACCAATAGCATGGGCTTATTACACTATAGAGCATGCATAAGCTATAGTAAGGGAATGAACTGCATAAGCTCATGAGAGAGAATGGGAAAGGCTCAATAGGGCTGTAGAAGGCCTCTTGGCTCTCTCTTTTTTTTTTCAAATTACAAAAGAGAATGCCTCTTTATATAGGCTTTGAGGATGTTTAGGGAGGAGGTTAAGATATAATAGGAATTAACACTACCAAAGTTGCATTAAGGCGGTTTCACCAATGTGGAAGCTCCATCTAGATGTTTTGTTGACCAATTTTGTACTTAATCAAGTTCCATCATAGGTGAGTTTTCTCCATTCTCCCCCCCATAGCTTGAGTCCAAGAGTTCTCCTATAAAAAAATATAGATAACCTTCATAAAATAAGATCATATCTAGCAATAATGGAGAGAGAGTAGTGAGAATTCATACATTACTACTACAATTAAGGATGATTTGAGGGTGATTTAGGAGGGGAATTCTAATGGTTTATTAGCTTGAGAGAGAGGAGAAGAGAGGGGAAATGATTGGGAGTCTAATGAATGATGTTTTATGGAAGTGTTAAGTGTGGGTGTGTATAAAATTGGGAGGTGGTCTCCACTGTAGTTGGAAAAAGTTGGCATCCACCATTTTGGCCATATCTCTTAACTTGTAGCTCTAAAAATTTATTAAAAAATACAAGATAAAACTTCAGCTCACGCATTACAACTTTTATGTTGAAAAGTTTTTTTGGATTAGAGTGGAAGTATTTTAAAAAAATCTTACAAAATCATGTGCCTAATTTTTCTTCCACTAATGCTTCCAAGAAGGGTCCCATTTGTTTGAATTATCATAAGGCTCCAAAGCTATGACATTATGAGCCTCACATGCCCTTTGTATGGCTCCAAATCCATTTTATATCTTTTATTTTCACATTACACATTTTCCCTTCACCTTCCTCCATTGATCTTTACTCTTCACCCCCTTGGTAAACCGGTCCATGAAATGTTTCCATCCGGTGATTTCTTGGATTTTCCAAGAGGTTTTTTCCACCCTCTTCTTTATTTCAAACCTCCAAATGTACAAAAAATCAACAAAGTGTTAAACAAATATTTTTTTGTGATTTTCTCGGATCAAATACCATGAATTTGTGAGGGATGATGGTTGCCCCCTGACTCTAGATGGCTCTCCCTTTTCAAAGGTATGCATTACTCGCTGAGACTTTTCTTTTTTTGGATGGGAAGGATTACCAACAAAGGGAATCACATGGGAGTCTTCAATATTTTGAGGTTCACTTTGTGGTTTGCTTTCGATTTCCTTTATGGCTTAGATGAGCTCTTGGAATAAGAATTTATTGTTTTGTTGCAATTCAGAGATTCCTTGGTGTACCTATGTCATCCCTTGCCTTGATTCATATGGGTTAAACCTTCATTCAAAACCTTCAAATCCTTAAAAAGGCCTTCATTGGCATGTCCCACCTCTTTTGGTAGTAAGAGATAATCATTCCATGCATGCTCTTCATGTGTGTCCTATTGTCCTTGATGTGTGCTATGAGCAATCCCAATACTTAATTCTTCATCTACTTAATCAACATTATGGGCTTAATTTTTGTGTAATTTTGATCCTCTTGGAAGTCTCTGATACCATCATTCAATGCCTCAATAATAGGGTCTTTCTTCTTATTCTTGGCCATTAGGAAACAGTGTTGTAATAGTAGACAGTTTGTCACTAAACCCCTTGTTTCTCTCTGAATGTGGCACCAATCCCAATGGTTAATAGCTCTATGGAAAGATTATTATATGTGGATATACTAGATTTAATAATATCTCAACTTGCAATAGGGTATATAGGTCGATTGAACTCAAACAATGTATTCAAGACAGCCTGTTTAGGTGTAGTCCACTAGACCCCCTATCAGTAAATTGGCCATAACTTTTACTCCCAATGTCGTATTATCAATTTTTTTTATTTAAATCGGATTTAAGATCCCCTCTTTGAATGGAGCTACCAACTTCTTAGTTTTGATTAGGATAGAATTTTTTGTAATAAGAACTGTATACCTGTCCAAAGAATTCTTGCAACATGTTAACACCTTGTGGGAACCCTATTTGACCCTAAAATGAATCCTGTAGTACTTGTAGACCTTCAAAGAAATTAGTAAAATTGTGATAGGTTGTAAGGTACCTGTAAGTATCCAGTAAACCCATGCAACTGATAGGTAGCTATGTGGAAAGACATGTGAGTCTGCCTAAGGATGTCACAAACTGCCCTATTTGGTATCCCAAGTCTTCAAATCATCATCCACTCTTTCCCAAGTGGTCT
The DNA here is from genome assembly GCF_053477565.2 of Lygodium microphyllum. NCBI lineage: Eukaryota > Viridiplantae > Streptophyta > Polypodiopsida > Schizaeales > Lygodiaceae > Lygodium > Lygodium microphyllum. Next base: position 1,248,416 of record NW_028229517.1, read on the forward strand.
TCCGTGGTCCACCACCTATGGTGAGTGATAAAACAGTAGGACGGGCACCTAAATGGGCTCTAAAACTCTGAAAGGTGTGCAAAGTTCCTTCCGGGCCAGGTTGTGCACCCTTACGGAGTCTTAAATAGAAAGGGAGGGTCACCTCTCTTTTGTCTTGCTATCTCATTCGACTTCGACCTTTTTCCTTGGTTGGAATATACATGGGAGAGCTAGTATTCTAACAATCAAGGAATGCAATGCATGGCTAAATCACAATTTTTTCATTTCATGGTATGAAAGAATTGAAGGGTAAAATGTATGAAAACTTAGGATGAGAAAGGCTTACCGATAGTAATCAGTGACTCACTGATTTACTATGCTCACCTTTTACAATTTACTGGATATTCTTGATGGATTGAATCACAAAAAGACCCCAAAGTTAGAGGCTAAGAAATTCTTAAGCATCAATGAAAGGAAATTGCATGAGTTTGTAATATGGGTTGATCAAACAGCAAAGCTCTTATGGGTTGATTCAAATTGATTTCCCATAAGTTTAGGACACATGGTCAAATCTTTGGATTTGTCATAACTTTAACACTATAACTCCAAACCAAGCACTCTATAGCTCAATAGATTCCATTTTTCAAGCACTTTCCAATGATAGGTCACACCATATGGTTTTGAGAAACTTTTCGGCATGTTATCTGGGTACCACCTTTTTAGTTTTCAAAAAATGGAAATTGGGAGATTCCCAAACTCATTAATATCGTGTTTAATGAATCAATCTATGCAATCATTTGGGCATCAATTTATGAATGGACAGAGCTCTTGATTGTTGTTGAAGAATGGTAGATGAACCACAATCGATCAATACTCCATAAAATCCATCATCAAATTGATCCAAATTGAAAGATATAGCCCTGGCTTCAAATAAAAAATTGTCCCATAATGGTTGCTTCCATGTAGCATAAGCATTACTTCCAATAGAGAGCTCCAATGCTTAAAGAAATATCCATAATGCTTGTAGGAGAAGATGCTTTGAGCCTTGAAGAATCCAAATTCTTGATAGAATCAAGAATTAATGAAAACACCATACACTCAAGCATTCAAGAGAGTGAAAATGCTCTCAATCTTGATGGAATGCCCCAATGTAGATCGATTCTTGATGGAGTGGCTTCAATCAAACCTTCTTAGAGTTGTAGAACACAAAAGCCCCATGAAATTGAATAAGATAATCCAAGAATTGGATTCTTGAAGCTTGCTGCCATGTTTTGACTCGATAGCCACCATATTTTGAAGCTTCACATCCAAGAATGCATCAATGTCAGCCCCTTGAGTGTTGAGAAGCTCTAAGAGTCTTGATAGAACAAAAGCCCTCTGACATTTTAAAGGAATTTCAGAAAAGGTTCACTACTGTCTTGAATCTTCCATAGCCAGGGTTTTGGAAGCTAAAGAATGATCAAGGAAGTGTAAGGAGACCATACATGCTTGCTGAAGATATAAAGGAGCCTTGCCAAAGCTTGCATTAACCATAGCCAAGATTCATCTAATGAAATTTCATGGAGAAAGAGGTGCAGGAATTCAACGCAAAATGTGCCAACTTTGCTTGCTGTCCTGCTGATGATAGTTGCCTTGATTAAGGTATATAGCTACTCTACGTGAAGCTTGAAGCATGGAGAATAAGGCCTTGGAGGTTACTTGAACCAATGAAGGCCAAGAAGAAGAGAAATGTCAAGATCCACCATGAAAGCTTGAAGAAAATTTTGAGAGGATGAAGAGAGAGAAAGTGTCCCCAAAAAGTAATCTCAGTTTAACCACTGTAACCCCACTTAGACTTCAGTTAGGTCCAAAATCCTTCAAAATGGACCTCCATTTGACCACGTCCTACTAATTCAGCCAAGAACCTCCATCTTCCTCAAGATCTTCTTCAAAAGGCTTGAAAATTAGTCACGACTTGTTGTAGAAGACTCTAACTAGTCACGGTTTGAACTGTACCAAACCCTGTGAACAAATCTTGGTGCTCCAGTTAACTGGTTCCTGTTGTCCCAATGACTAAATTTTCCAGGAAAATGACATTTCCCATGGATCAAAGTCCATGCTCTGATACCAATGTAATAAAGCTAAATTCGACACCAAGCTTTCTAACTGAAAATACAAGAAATAGACATAATATGCCAGGAAGCCATAGCCAAGGTGGCTTGGCAAGAAATGGTATTACCAATATTGGTTGAGAATCAAATGATGAGAGGCTGCAGCAAGGTATGCACCCCAAGCTATGGTGGCCAAGAGTATTCACCCTCTTAGATGGTGGGAGGTTGAGACCTCAAACAAGAAATGTTTGTAAAATGGCAAAAAGATGCTACACATGTTACACCACATTTTATACTTACCCTAGACTAAGGAATTTATGCTAGGGATTTACCCTTTATTACATTCTTCAAGCTCGCCAAAGTTGTCAACTCCCTCCTTATGTCTACTGTCGTTTTTTGTAGAGCCCGCCATTCTCCTCCATCATCACAGCTCTTTTGTCAAGCATGTTTGCTGATGAGGCTTCCACTTCATTTACCGTCCGCTTGCCTTCTCTCCTTCATCTTCATCAACTTTTTCTTCTTTCTTTGCTTGCTTGCCTTATCTGCATCACCTTCATCATCTTTTTCTTCTTTTGTCATTTTCTTGCCTTCTCTACATCACCTTCATCATTGCTTTAGAATAGCTTGCCACCTTCCACCTTAATTTCACCTTTCTTCTGCATCTTCATAACCTCCTTCGTTCTGCATTATCTCGTGTAGATTGACCTTCATCCTCACAGCTTCATCCTTGTTCCCCTCTGGCATAATGATCCTTATCGGCCTCCTGCAGCATTGACTCTCATTCTTCTTCTTTGCATTCGATATGTGTCCCATCCTTCTACTTCATCTTCAAAGTTCATCCCTCCTAGTCCATTGTAGTCTGTCACCCTTAGAGATAGTAGCGTCTTTTGCCTTAGAGTTTTTCTGGCAGTAGCCTCCTTTATGATGACGTAATCACAATCTCTGAGCTCACCATCAACATCCTCCTTGTCGTCTTTTTCAGCTTTACATCAACTTCTTCCAAAGCTTTGTCTCAGCCCCCCCCCCCCTCGGTAATATAATTAGTTCCATGGCTTTCTTTAACTTCCAAAAAAGCTAAAGCATCGTGGTGGTCACTTTTATTTGAGGTTCCATATTTTTTGTTTTTTTATCATCGTCATAGATTACGTCATGCTGTGATTTGTTTTAAGCGCTTGCCATGTCACAATAGCAATTAATAGTCCAAATGATTCCTCCCACCCAATCCAAACCACACCAACTATGGAATTCCCATGTCAATTAGCAATAAGGATTTTGAGTCCTCTATCCCTTCCATTGTAGATATCTAAGTGACATGTCCATCCACAATCCTTCCTTTCACAAGCTTCCCAAGAGGAAGCAGCCAATTGGATATATGGTCTTGCGGATTCCAATTCAGGGAAGAGAATCAAACTCTTCAAGAGAAGAGATGCTACAGTTTATGGAGTCAAGGAGTTGGATCATGCAAATTACGATGAACTTGAGCTAGGAGAGGATGAAGATAAATATATGGACATTGAAGATGATTTTGCAAAAGATGATAAGATTGCATTAACTGTTGAGCTTGGCAGTGCTAAGGATGGGTAGTTGTGGCCCGCCCGGAGGATGTGCAGGTTTGGAATGGGTGGATCTAGTGACGCTGCATGTCTATCACTGCGAACCTAAGGGTGGAATTTTCTGCCAAGATTTTGAACTCTTAAGTCAATGTCATTATGAGTCTATTTTTTGTTGTGTGTATTTTTTGTGTTTGCATGACGCACGAGCACATGTAGTTAGGCTAGGCACAAAATCTTCAATGCATGCATTCATAAATTTTAATGTGGATCATCGCTCGCTTGATTGCATATCATAGATAAAAAATTTTGTATTTCCTTAAAGCATGAGCGATTGGGCACAAAGTTTTTTTCTAAAGCATGATCTTTGATAGGGAACATGTTAGATTTCATGGAAGCAGGAAGGAGAGCAACATGGAGTGAAGCAACATGCTTACACTCTCTATTCTTCTTCTTATTCATTTTGCACACACATAGTGCATATACAACCTAAGGTCATAAAGACCATTCACACTAGAAGTAACACCGACTTATTTAATACACCCAACTGATCTAGCCAGACTAGCTGTGTCCAGCTCATGTCGGTCAAACACACATGTACGAGCTTGATATTCTAACACTCCCCCTCAAGCTCAAGACATCATATGTACTCCAAGCAGCTGTCTAAAACCACAAAACTTATCTTTACCCAAGGACTTGGTAAAGATATCCGCTACCTGTTCATCAGTCTTCACATACATAAGATCAACTCGTCCTGCAAGAACCATCTCTTTGATGAAATGATAGTGTACCTCAATGTGTTTCATCCTGGCATGATAGACTGGATTCATAGCTAGGAGTACACTACTCATATTGTCACATAGTAACTTCACTGGAGCATCTACCTGTATGTCCAAATCAGCCATAAGCTTGAGCAGCCATGAAATCTCGCATGCTGCCAATGCAGCACCCCTGTACTCTACCTCAGTACTTGACAAAGCAACCGTAGGCTGCTTCTTGCTGCTCCAGCTAATCATGCCGCTACCAAATCCAAATGCATATGCACTCGTAGATCTACGATCATATGAGCAACCTGCCCAATTTGCATCCGTGTATCCAGTCAATATCAAGGGTTTATCTCTAACATAGAACAACCCATACTCTACAGTGGACTTAACATATCTCATAATGCGTCTAACTGTATCCAAGTGCGGCTTTCTAGGCTTCTGCATAAACTGGCTAATGAGCCCTACAGCATAACTCAAGTCAGGCCTAGTGATGGTCAAGTAAATCAAGCTACCAACCATCTGCCTGTACAAAGTCACATCCTCTACTTCAGCCCTAGTGTTCATGTCTAGCTTGACATTCTAATCAAGAGGTGTATCCAGCGGTTTGCATTCAGCCATGCCATACTTCTTCAGCATCTCTATGGCATAGTGCTTCTACATCAGCCATAACCCATTGTCAGCTAGAATTACCTCAATGCCTAAGAAATATTTTAGTTATCCCAGGTCTTTCATGTCAAATTCAGATTTCAGCATCTTCATTGCATGCTGTATGCCCAAGTCATCATCACCAGTGATTATCAAATCATCAACATATATGACCAGCACTACTAAACCTCTGTCAGTCTTCTTTGTAAATAGGCTATGATCAGCCCTACCAACAGCAAAACCCAATCTCTGCAAGTAGTTACTGATCCTAGCATGCCAAGCTCTCGGAGCCTGTTTCAGCCCGTACAAAGCCTTTTTCAGCCTGCATACATAATGCTGAAAATCAGGGTGCACATATTCTTCCGGCTGAACCATATAGACATCCTCTTCTAGGTCACCATTAAGAAATGCATTCTTAACATCCATCTGCTGCAATTTTCAGCCTTTAGCAGCAGCCAAGGCAATCACTGTGCGTATAGTTGCCATCTTGGCAACAGGGCTGAATGTTTCCTCATAATCAAGTCCATACTGTTGGGCATACCCCTTTGCAACCAGCCTAGCTTTGTATCTCTCCACACTGCCATCTAACTTGCATTTGATTTTGTAGACCCATTTGTAGCCAATGGTCTTTTTCCCTTCAGGCAGTGGTACTAAATCCCATGTTTCATTTTCAGCCAAGGCATTCATTTCTTCATCCATGGCTACACACCAATTCTCATCTTTCACTACTTCAGCATATGTACTTGGTTCTTTGACCTCCATCACTTTTGTCATGTACACATAATGCTTTGCAGAGTAGCCACTGTATGTCAACCTGTCAACAGGGTATCTGACCCTCTGCGAGCATCTAAGCTGTGGTGCACTACTAGATTCACCTCTCTCATGAGGTGGAATGTACCTGTTTTTCCTTGTGCCAGGCGTATAGACAGTCGAAATACCAAGTTCACTGTCTAAAGTATCACTAGACTCATAGCCTGAAGTCATTCCGCTAGGTGTCATCATACCAGATGCATCCTCAATAACTTTCTCTTTTCCTTTGCTGTCCAAGACATCATGTCTCCCCCTCACTGACATACCCGTGTCAGTGGACGGTGAGCTCCTCAATCTCCCTGTCCATGGGGATACTGTCTGACTGATAGGGCCTGTCATAGCAGTGCCCTGCTGCAAATCAACTGTAGAGACATGAGTGGAAGGCATATCGAATGGCACTGCAACTGGTGATACATACCAAGAACCCATCTCATCAAAGATAACATCCCTTCTTACCAAAGTCTCCCTGGTAGAGGGATCATAGCATTTGTATGCCTTCTTCTCCTGTGAATATCCAATGAAAACGCACTTATGTGCTTTGGGATCCAACTTTTTCCTTTTCTCATCTGGAATATGCACATAAGCAAGACAGCCAAAGACTTTCATGTGACTTACATCTGGCTTATAGCCATACAACTTCTCAAACAGTGTCATCTCATGAATACCTGCAGTGGGAGTCCTGTTCAAAATGTATACGGCTGTCATAAGAGCCTCTGCCCAATAGTAAAGTGGCATATGCTTTTCATTCATCATAGCCCTAGCAGCTTCCATCAAAATTCTATTCTTCCTTTCAGCTACTCCGTTTTGCTGCGGAGTGTAGCGGCAGGTGAGCTGCCTACGAATGCCATTTTCAGCCAAGAAATCATCAAATTCATTTGATACCTACTCCCCACCACTATCAAATCTCAAGCAAGAGATGTAGCATTCAAACTCCTTCTCAACCTGTGCTTTAAATTGCTGAAAAACAACAAAGACCTCATCTTTTGTTTTCAATATGTAAAGCCAGGTATATCGACTGTAGTCGTCAATGAAGGATACATAATATCTAGAACCTCCCATAGATACATTACGAGCTGGCCCCCAAACATCAGAATGCACTAACTACAATGGGCGTGTACTCTATCGTACATTCCTGATAAATGACAATCGTGACTGCTTACCAAACTGGCAAGCCTCGCATACATGACCAATATCTGAATATTGGAACTTCAATAACCCTGTAACCAGCTGTTTCTTTTGCATAATTTGCAGCCTTTGCAAATTTACATGCCCCACTCTCTTGTGCCATATTTCCAAATCGCTAACAGTGCGAGAACCATGGGCAAACATAGCTGAATTCAGCTCTGGCAAAGAAGCATCAAGATTAAACATTCTGTCATTCCTGTGACCACGAGCTATCAACTTGTAGCCATTTCCAAATTCTTCAATAAAGCAGCCATGCTTATTGAATCTAACCTGCAAGTTTTGCTCCGTCATCTGACCAACAAATAACAAGTTCTTCGTAATTGAAGGGACATGCAATACATCATGCAAATTTTTCTTTCTGCCATTATGAACCACAAGAGGCACTTTGCCTTTATGCTCAATGCTATGCTGCGTGTCATCACCTGTGCATACATAGCCATGCTTTTCAGCCACCATATCCGTGAACCAATCACCGTGAGGGGTCATGTGATTCGACGCCCCTGAATCAATGTACCACACTACATCATCAGATGATTTTTCAGCAGCCTTATCTTTGACATACTGCATGGCAAACAGTCTATCACCAGAGTCATCTGCCTGACTGGACGTAGCATAATGTCCATGCTGCTTGCCCTTCTGATTTCCCTGCTTCTTCCAGCAATCCTTTGCAATATGCCCATACTTTCCGCAGTAGTGACAATCCTTATCTTTATTTGGATTGTCTAACTGACACTGCTACTGCCATGAGCCTCTTCCACAGGAGTTAGATCTCCCCCTGCCATGAAAGTTTCCACCACCTCTTGCATTTGATGACTGCTGATTGCTATTACTATAGGATGCATTCTGCTGGCCTTCTCTGCCAGATCCATAGCCTCAACCACGGCTATCACGACCACGCTGATTCGAATAAAAAACTGCATCCTTATTCTTTGAGCTACTTGACCCTGTAGCTAAGCCAAGCTTCACCTCTTCATGAATCAATAATGCAACCAGCTCATTAAAGTCAGGCATCTCAGCCCGCACAGATACTGAAGTGTCAAAAGACTTGTACTCCGAACCCAAGCCATTTAAGGTCACTGCAACCATATCCTCATCTTCTACCTGTGAGCCAACAGATGCCAGCTGATCTGCTATGGTCTTAACCTATGTGACATAATCTTGTATGGATCTGTTCTTCCTCTCCATGTTATTGAATTTCTGCTTCAGTTGTATCTTCCTTGCACTTGTAGTTGTGCCATAGTATTTGACCAATATATTCTATGCGTCTGTTGGGGATTTACAGTTCATGATCTGCATCACCATAGCATCCGAGATACATAATGATAACCAATATAAAACTCAGCGAGATCTTTCCGTCCAAGCTCGATGCACTCGTCTTTGATCAGCTGTAGGATTCCTATCTGGAACTTCAGGTTCAGCCTCAACACCTGTCACTAAGTCCCAGTATCCTTTGCCTATCAGAAAGTTCTCCATGCGGAACTTCCATATTGCATAATTGTTGCTATCAATCTTTTCTCCCACAATCTGGGTTACATTATCAGTTCTATCAACATTTGCCATGTTGCAAACCTTGCCTGACTACTTGCAAAACAAGATCTTCTTAACAGTTCAACTTCAGCCCGGAACTGTTTATGACAGTTTTCTGCAATTAATTGTAGTAAAAAACCAAGGTATTTCAGCCCACTAACAGTCTAAAACAGCTCACGCCAAGTGGCTTAACCTATGAGTAAAGCAATCAATGCAAATACTATGTATTCACTTCGGTTTGAACTCCTGCAACCTCACTGCCAGGGTACATATATGCAGTCTGAAAACTGTAATTCTGTGAGTGACCAGCAGTGATTTCAAGCCCAAAACTGAGTAGTATACATGGCATACATATCCCAAACCTTCATAGACATCTGCTAGTACATGTAGCAAACCGAGCATAACCAATGGGGCACAAATCAGTGCATAGATAGCAAGTATAAGTATCAAGCCTTCTGCTTACAAATTGCAGTTAGCAACTTCTTAGTAAGCCACAGTCAATCCAGCTCCAAAAACAGCCTCAAATCATGTTAGACATTCACTTTGAAGTTTTAGGTTCAATACATGAGCATTCGGGTAACTATAGGCATCCTGTCTTCATGAATCCAATTTATATATTGCATTTACTGCTTGCAACCACTGAGACAATGTCACTGCAGTAATCACCAGCCTTAGACTTCAACTTCCATGATCCCTTGATGCTCAACCCAATCCATAAACCTCCAGCATACATATCCCATGTCATACATATGGTAGATCCTAGCCAAGTGTCAAGTAATGCTTCGGTGAAAGCTAATGCTTGCTGCCCACTGTTCTGAGACAGGTTTCCAGCCTGTTTACACTTCCAAATCTAAGTGTTTTCTTCAAGGAACTTTAGCTCAAAGTCTTGAGAACTAATACTTATGTCTTCTAGAATGCTCCTAGGCTCCAGTGAGGTCCATAAGCATGTCAGAGAGCTTCAAGGCTCTTCCAAAGTATTGCATATGTTGTATATACACTATATACAATAGTTCAGCCTTCTTTCCTAGGTCTGTGTACTCTAATTTTAGCTCATAACAGAGCTCCAAAACAAGCAATGACTTCTTGTAACCCTGAACTACCCTCCAATGTCTGCTCACTAGCATTTGATGACCTCTTGTACAGTGCTCATGTCAATTTTGCTTCAGCAGAAGCTATGCCTTCAACAAGCGCAAACACGGAGGCTGGCCAGATCTATGCTGCTGCACATCTTGCTCATTACTATGATAACGATGCACTCACTGGTGCTCAATCAGTCCTTGGAAGACTCCTCAGCAAGCCACAACCCTGCTTCAAGCAATGAGACTCCAATGCTTCACAATACATACCTTTGTGTGACCAGTGATGGAAATGACAGTCAATCCTCTTCTTTTTCCAGCTCTTTAGTTCACTCTTCACGTCTTCTTCTTGAGTTCATTCCACCAGTGAGCCCATTCATGGCTCTGATACCATGTTAGATTTCATGGAAGCAAGAAGGAGAGCAACACGGAGTGAAGCAACATGCTTACACTCTCTATTCTTCTTCTTATTCATTTTGCACACACATAGTGCATATACAACCTAAGGTCATAAAGACCATTCACACTAGAAGTAACACCGACTTATTTAATACACCTAGCTGATCTAGCAAGACTAGCTGTGTCCAGCTCATGTCGGTCAAACACACATGTACGAGCTTGATATTCTAACAGAACATTGCATGGAAGAACAGGATCATGTGAAGAGAATGTTCATTTTGAAGTCTTCGAGGGTTAGTACACAAAAATGAAGCTTATAAAGGAGCGAAGCTGAAGGAAGTATCAAAGACAAGTAGACACAGTAAGGACATTGCTGATATCATCTATTCTCATGTTCAGAAAAAGATTGGTCTTTTCCCACGTGACTTGCTCTTTAAGATGTTATCAGTGAATCATTATTGGGGGATGATATAGAAAAGTTGTTCCACCCAGTCCTTATACCATCATTAAATGGTAGAAAAAGTGATGAATGTCATGCTTGTTTAAAGAAACAATTGCATAGGTCAAGATCTGCTCCTGCACTTGCTACTATTGGGAAAAAGGTATCAAAGGTGCTAACAGTATTGGTGGATTAAAAGTATAGTTTTGTCCATGTCTATTTGAAAGAGTCCACATTATTGATCTAATCGATGATCTTCAATCTCAAATTAATGGAAGACTTAATCAGAGTTCCAATCTGACAAGGTCTGATTCTATTTTAGCATTGGAGAATCTAGAAGATCTAAGGGAAGAGATGGAAGTGCACTACTTTGTCAAGTTCTGCTAAGGAATATGTTGTATTATCATGGACATGCTGCACTAGATAGGGGCCAAACCATCCTCTGGAAACTTTTTGGATAGCACTATACTGATTGTCTAGACTGCTGTCATAGACCAACACCCAATCTCCCTCTTTAATCTCTTTACGCCTCAATCTGTGCTACTATTGAAGTGGTATTTGTTGCAAATTCTAGCCTCTTTGAGCTTTTGAATTGCTCTCTCAATATCTTCGAGCCTTCTCTCCAACTGATGAATACAAAGAGTTAAAAGATCTTCTCTAGACATGTCTTCTAGACATCCCTCTCGTTTCCCATTCTCCTTGAACCAAGTGCAATATAAATCCACTTCGACGCTGATGTTTCTGCGCAAAGTAGTTCATCTGGGGCTCGATGCTAGCTACCTCCTAGGAACTTGACTATTAGGAAAACCCTAATGCAGGTCGATCCTAAGTGGAAACGGTCAGGTGCTTCCACTTCATGGCAGACTCGGGAAGACCTAGATCGCAAACGTTACAAATACATGGTGGGTAGGTCGGATGAAGCTCATCTCTATGTCTCACTAAAGAGAACAACTGACAATTAGGGCATGTCTCAACAAACTGTGAAATATCTCTATACATGTCTTTCCACCAATAGCGCTCTTTGATCTTCTCATAGGTCACCCATACAGCTCGATGTTCAGCCCAAAGACTTTCATGGAATTCTTTGATGATACGCACTTGTGAAGTTCTATCACAAAAAACTCTCAATGGTTGTTCTCCTCGCTTTCGTGGATGCTTCCAAAGTAGCCCATTTTGCAAGAAGAAACCATAAGCTTTTCTTCTAATCTTTTTAAAATCTGCATCAAACCATCCATCCTATCTAGACATAGTACTCAAATAACAACCAATTTTTAAATACTCTCATGTATACAAAGTCTCATCAAATCTTTCCAAAGCAGACACATGAAAAATATGACTAGCATGCATGGCTAAAAGATCAGCCCCATCATCAGCATCATCAATACAAGAAAATTTCATATCATCATACCTCGCTCATGAAAGCATATCAGCTACTAGGTTGTCTTTGCCTGCTATGTGCCTAAACTCAGGATTCATGGATTTTATGTATCCAATCCACCTAAGCATGGCAATATCTAGGGTAGATCAACTCATGATCATACCTAGAAGAGGCAAACAATCAATCTCGACCACCACATCAGCTCCAATGAAGTACTCTCTGCCATTCTTGAGAGCCATGACAACTCCCAAGTGCTCTCTTTTAACTTGTGGATACCTTCGTTGCCGCTCATTTAGGACTTTCACCCCAAACCAGATAGCATACATATTCCCATTTGCATCATATTGGACAATAGTCCATCCAATGCTGATAGGACTACTATCAACAGTAAGCACAATAGGTCTTCCATACTCATAATCTGCCTTTCGAAGAGTCAGAGCAGCTCTCAATAATTTCTTCAGTTTCTACATGGCTTTAGTATGTTTTATCTCCCCAAGAAAAACATTGCCCTTTCCTCAAGAGCTGATAAAGATCATCTGCAATATGGGCAAAGTGAGGAATCCAAATAAGAAAAAACATACAAGCTCCAAGAAACCTATAAACCTCTGAGGTAGAAGAGCAAGTCTCCGCAATCTTTTCTATGGCATCAACCTTCCGAAGAGAAGGCTTCTTGCCATAATATCCACACGTATGACCAACAATCAAAAAATCTTTGGCTCCAAAAATAGACTTCAACCCTGACAAGGTCAAATTCACTTCTTCCAGTTTGCAAAGAATCTTCTCAACATCTCTAATATGTGAAGCCACAAAGAATCTGCATCCATGACCATCTAAAGAATCATCTTTACCTTCTTCCAAACATCCCTTGATAGGTAAGTCATCAATGAAAGGCATAGTAAGCTCAGGAATAAAATCTCATAGAACCTTGTTCATCCCATTCATCATATGAGCAACCAAATTAGTAGCTCCTTGTGGAAGCATACACATTCGAACAAGGCCTAGAGGTGTCTTCATCGTAGTCAAATCTCTGCTTTCAAGGGAAAGATGGAACTGATCATATCCAAAATAAAGGTCACCAAGAGAATAAATAGCATGACTAGCAAAAGCCTCAGCAAACTCATCCACAATAGGTCCTGCACCAACTTTTTGAATAGTGACCTTGTTCATTGACTGTAGGTCTTGTATGAATCTGAGTGTCCCATTATTTTTAGGAACTGTGAACCACCTATTCGAATATGGAGCTGAAGATGGCTCTAGAATTCCCATCTTGATCCACTCATTCAAGATTTCTACTAGTTTGGGCAAGTGAGCCCTCGACATAGGAATAGGCCATAGATTCCAAGGGACATGCGGAATGGTAAAAATAACCATAGGCATCACAACCCTAGGATCAACGCATCCAATCTCATGTGGAAAGAAAGCAAAAGCTTTTTCATGTCTGCATAACATCTCTTCAAAACACCTGACCTCTTCAGGAAGTAGAAAATCTTTGGACATAATCTTCATCTCTTTCAATGTCTCACCTGAAAACTTATATACAATACCTACAGGATCTCACAAAAGAGGTTGCATAGCAGCTCTTCTAATCATCTCATCATTGTCCAAAGGTAGTAGTCCTGCAACTGGTTGAACCTTCTTGTCAACTGTCTTATATTTTCCTAAACTCATGCTTCATTGCTACAACCTGTAAATTTCATTCCTAAATGAAAATACCTTGGTAAACACAAATTTTGTTGTGTATAAATAGCAACACCCAAATCTTTTTACTGAAATGTCAGCAAGGAGTTCTTTTTGCTGAGAATCCTTAGCACCCAAATTCTTTTGAAGCATGAAATCAACAATCTCACAATACATCACTAGAGAATGAGCTTGTAAGACATATGTCATCTCTTGATTGTTAGCATTTAGCAAAACCAAAATTTCTTTCATGGTATCTGAGCATGAAAGGCCATCATAGAGACCATCTATCTGGTCTTCTTCCTGCAAAACACCTGCAATCATTATTTCTTTTTCCTTTCTTTTTACATACTACCTGGCAGCTCTATGCATATCAAAAATATGCTGAAAACACAAAGTACTTTCAGTGGATACACCATAAACACATGAGAAAAAATTGCCGCTACCAAGATGCGTGAACTTTTCCCTGACTTGTACCACCATCGTCTCGCAAGACAATGGTACCTAGCAAAAATCCAGCTCTCCTGATGGAAGAGGGGAATCTCTCAAAAAATCTTTATTCTGCTGATGATTAATACCAATAGTCATGAACTGAACAGCTCTCTTTCCATCCTTTCTTCGAATCAGACCCATCATCCAGAACCTTAGTCTCCATCTGAGACTCAACAATAAATGTTTGCCCCTAAATAATAGGATAAGAACAAGAGCTTTGTTCAAAGAAATGATAGGACTCACCCACATCTCCAATAGAAATCTTTAGATTTGGATAACCAACATATAAATCTCCTGCAGTGTTGTTGGCCGCACGCATGTGCCCGCCATGATCAATATCAACTGGCCATCTACTAGTATCATATAAGCCTCACGCAATTACATTAATCTCAGAACCATGATCCAAAAGATCAACACAAGGAGTCTCAGTCTCACCAAGCTTGACGATAGTTTCTATAGTCGCACAAGCCCAGTGACTTCGAGAAGAATGGCTACAAGGCACCAATCTAGGCACATCTCCGCTCTCATCATACTGCACGGGCTAAAGTAAAGGATGAAGAGAGTTCTTGGACTACATACATAGAGCTTCATCTGTAGATTCCTCGATGATCTCTTCTTCATAATCAACCTCCTCAATCTATAATCCATAGATAATAGCCTCTGGCAACAACTAAAGTCTCTCAATGGATCATATCTTGCAATCATGGTTCTTCAATAGTTTGGCACTTTCTTTTTCTGATGTCAATGATAACATCATGGAACTCTCTCCTGGAAATCCCCAAACTTCTCCAAGCGTAAATTCAAATTTTCAATTAAGAATTCAATCCTCAAGTACCTTTTTCAAGTCTTTGGAAGTCTCGATGTCGAATAGCAGCTTAAATCCAGGTTGCTTCTTCAACTTTGGGGCCTTTTGGTCTTCTTGCACTTTTATCTTTTGCACGTGAGCCATACTCTGCTTTGGTCTTGAAGAAGAAGGCTAAAGAACTAGCTCACTCCTCCTAGTTGCCTTCTTTGATCCTTCAGGTCTATCATTATCTCTTTTGCCCTTTTCTTCAACAAGTGCTTCAAATCCTTGAGAGTTTGCAATATAAGCATATATAGAGAACACATCTACGCAATCATTCCATCCAGTTCCTTTTCTAATTGCATTTCCTATGAATGAAAGTTCAAATGATGAAGCTTTACCTTTCTTTTCAACATGTAGTGTATAGGACCATAAAGGAGACTTATCTTTCGGTAACTGCTCCATTTGAAGGCCATAGGTAGTAGCTTATCTCGCCGCCTCTTGCTTCACATAAGAAGAACGTAAGAGAGTTTCCTCCAATAATTTCATCATACCTCCTTTGCCGAAATTTGTTTAGAGTGGTTGCTCTGTGTCTTCAAAACATATCATCCTATCCTTGCACACCACCAACTTCAATATTTTTGCCTCTTTGAAGTCTTGACAGTCCTTGCACTCATGGTCTGGACTATCGCACCATATGCAACGAAAAATATGATCATTTCTGGAAGAATTCATAGGAGTAGAGGAGGATGGAACAGAAATTGGAGTTGGGTTAAGTGGTTGTTAATCTCTTCTGGCCATCTTTATCTGAAGATCCTTCAAATTCTTTGAAATTTCTTCCATCATGTCTTTGATAGTTGGTTTGGCAAATGGCCTGACAACTGCCGTAGGAATAGGCATAGGCATAGGCATAGAAGTAGGCATAGACATGGGATGAAGGGTGGAAGAAGTGGAAGGAGTAGTTGGAGAAGTAGAGGTAGGATAATACATCGTTAGGGGAGTTTTCATACCATTTTGTAGGTGATCCTTCCATCTTCGCCTCTTTGTTAATGTGGAGACTGCATCAATAGCATCTTGCCAATCCGTCTTTAATCCCATAGGCTGGGTACGGTCTTCAAGAAGCTCTCCCAACTCGTCTTGAAGTGCAGGATCAGCCGCCTCTGCAAGAATAACTCTACTTTCTCCGAGTTTAGGGCTCTTTGTTCAAGTGCATCCAACTAGTTGTAATGTTCTTCAAACTCGCGCAATAACTTGGAAGTAACAAGTCCTTTGTTGGGCTGATAGACCCACTCTCTGAACATCTTTCAAGTAGCAATACCATAATCCTCCACAAAATATTCATCTTTGAGTGCATTCTTGAAGACATTCCAATTTGAATCTTGCACAAATAAATCATTCACTCTAACTTGCAAAACAGGCATGACAAGCCGTAAGAAATAATTGCTCCAGGAACTCCAAAAAAAGGCATCTGGATTTCAAAAGTTTTAAGATAAGCTAAGACATTTCGGCTCTATCAAATAATTTACATTTACTTGCCACCACAATATCGATTTCTTTGGTTGCTCCATGTGTATGTGAGAAATGCGGGATCTAGAGCATGGCAAAACCGGAAGCTATGGAGGATGAAATGAGAAGTGTGGACTCATGATGGAGAAGACAAGGACATTGTTTGTTACACAAGTGAATTAGGTTCCAAGATTGAGACTTGGACTCATAAACACAATCTTGTGTATGTGGACAATGACATTGACACTTCACTGAAAAGAAAAGAGTACAATCATTGCATTTAGAAAAGGAAGCAAGTACAATGCTTTATAGGAAAGTAGGAACCTGTAGTAGGCACCATTGTGCATATGGGATAAATTAGCCTGCATATCCTTGACCCTGAGGCTCCATACAAAGAGGCTGTTTAGTGAGTGTGATTGCTGATTCTCAACACCCCTCCTCAATCACAACTAGAAAAGGCACAAAGTGTGTAGAGGCTGTAATGAGAACCACCTGCAAAGTGTGGGCATACCACAGACATGGCAAAACACCAGAGGCTGTCGCAGAAAAAGCTAAGTGTGGGTACCATAAACATGGTGGACATCCAGAGGCTGTAACAAGGGCCTCACAAAGTGTACAGGGACTGTAATGCCAAGTTACATAAGGATTTTACAAAGCTTATGGCATGAAGCATTAGGGCAAGGAAGTACAAGGCTTTTAAAATAGTCTATCAGAGTTATGAGAGTACAAGGACTGATGAGTCTTCTCCTTCCGATCCTGGTGGTCTTCATCTTCATCTTCTTCTTCCTTTTCTCCATTTTCTTCTTCTTTTTTGACTGCGACTAGATAGGCCTTTTGGGATCTCTTTCTTGCATGGCAGAACTTCTCGGTGTGTCCGGTCCTTTTGCAGAAGTCACAGAAGAGCTGATCCTTCTTGCCTTTGTACCTGTTGCCAACATATAATGCATGCTCATCTCTAGAGGTACTTGGTTCTTCCTTAGTTTTTAGCTTCTTTTCCTCTTCTAACAATGATGCCTGGATATCAACAAGTTCAGGATTTGGCATGTTGATTAAAGTTGTTGATACATTATTATATTCAGGAGGCAAGCTCTTAAGTAGAACACCGATGCAAACATCTTCATCCATTTTAATGTTGATTCCTGCAAGTTGGGTTAGGAGTCCTTCCATGTAATTAAGATGTGTGGCAAGTGATGTGCTGGACTTCATTTCAAGTCTGAAGAACACAGTTATCCACATGGTGGATATAACTATCGTCTAGCTCTAGTTTGATAATGGCCTGGGCTCTGTCATCATTCTTTTGCCAAGTAGTTGCAAGGTCTGCATCCCAAGGTTTCTTATCTTTTCCATTTGTGATGGCCCAGAGACCCTTTTTCATCAAGATGAGCTTGATGTGGGTTTGCCAGGTGTGAAACCCGACTCCTTTGAATCGAGCATTTGGAGAGTCTTTGCCCATGTTAGACTTACGGGAACAGTAGCAAATCAACTTCAGACTTATTAGATTTGAGCAGCAGAAGAGTTGGTTGAGAGACACAAGTGCTAAGAAAACACTATCTGAGTGTCAATGAATATCAAATCTGCAAAGTCCTTTACTCTTTTTAGATCCAAGTGTAATCTTCCCCTTCTTGATTTGATGTTGATACCTTCAAATCTGAGTGACAGTACTTTAATGAACTTAAGAGAGTATTTCTTAGTGATTAAAATCACTGTTGATAACTTCAGTGAGAGAAATAGTGAAAAATGTCAGAATTTTGAAGCTTTGGCTATGGCTTTTGCATTAGGGTTTCTGGGGGTAGCCTGGTTTTTTGCTGATTGCAGGAGCTACAGTGGATCATTTTCAAAACTTTTTTTATCAAAATGAAGCTTTAGTGATGGGCTATCAATGCCCTATCATGGCCGTCAACATCGCGACCTGTAGCGATGGCGGCAACAGCTCGAACGTAAGCAGGCACAATTCTGACAGATTTCTGCGATTTCCACAATCCTGGAGTCAAGGCGCAGTAATGTCGTCAATTCTCATGCTAGGATGAAGCGTCTTGAGCAGAGGAACAACTTCCTAGAAGAAATCGTGGGCTGAAATGACCTAGTTGAGGAGTTATTGAAGCTCCAAGTAAGGTAGGTACTGTCTGGCTATGGCAGACACAGAGCACAGATTGAGGATTTTCACAATGCTGAGCTCTAGATGGTCCAATGTCCTGGATTGATGTGATATAAGGAAGCTTTGTGAGTTGGGGGATACTTTTCCAGAAGGAAGCTCCAAGAGATTTGACCTGTGGAGTGAGATATAAGCAGCTCAATCTAACAGGGTGCTGCTGGCTATGGCTACCATGGAAGCTTCAGTGAGAGTAGAGTTGGGAGATGAAGTCATGAGCTGACATTGAGCTAGACTGAGGTTGAGAGGAATCAAGAGAGGCTAGAGAAGCAATGCCATGCCCAACTGGGCTCTGATACCATGTGAGAAATGCGGGATCTAGAGCATGGCAAAACCGGAAGCTATGGAGGATGAAATGAGAAGTGTGGACTCATGATGGAGAAGACAAGGACACTATTAGTTACACAAGTGAATTAGGTTCCAAGATTGAGACTTGGACTCATAAACACAATCTTGTGTATGTGGACAATGACATTGACACTTCACTGAAAAGAAAAGAGTACAATCATTGCATTTAGAAAAGGAAGCAAGTACAATGCTTTATAGGAAAGTAGGAAACTGCAGTAGGCACCATTGTGCATATGGGATAAGTTAGCCTACATATCCTTGACCCTAAGGCTCCATACAAAGAGGCTATTTAGTGAGTGTGATTGCTGATTCTCAACAGTGTATGCTCTTATTCTTGATGTAGCATTCGTTGTTGGTCCAATTGTTGCTGATGTAGCTGCTGTTGTTGTTGCATAGATAACTGCATCTCTTGATTCTACATCATAAAAGCCAAAGACAGAGTTTGCAATAAATTCTTCATCTCATTGGTCAAAAAGGAAGAAGCACTTGATGATGAAGTGGGTGAAATATTTGAAGAGTCTCCCATCTCTACAATCAAAAGTGACGTTTTCACATTGGGTTCACCAAGTGTCACATGGGTTTACACGTGGGGTTCGTGAATGTCACTCTCGCAGGGACACTTTGCAAGATGGGAACAAGATGATGTTCAATACTCAATTCAAGCTAAATTTTTGATACACTTTTGATCGTTAAGATGAAAGGGGAAACAAGAGTTACCAACTTCTCAATGTTAAAGAACACAAGATCCAAACCACCAAATTCTTGATTTGATACCTTCAAGGAATAAGCTTCTTGCTTACAAGAAATGATAATTCTCCATGTTTAAGCATGAAAGAGAGGCAAATTGAAGTGGTGGAACTTCCTCAAAGAAAATGCTCTTGATGTAACATCTTGAAATAAGTTATATTGATGTTAACATGTTCTCTCTCTCTATGTATGTATGTATGTATGTATGTATGTATGTATGTATGTATGTATGTATGTATGTATGTATGTATGTATGTATGTATGTATGTATGTATGTATGTATGTATGTATGTATGTATGTATGTATGTATGTATGTATGTATGTATGTATGTATATATATATATATATATATATATATATATGGGGCTATAATGGAATAATGTCCTAGGTGGTTTGACTTAACATACACGAACAAAGATTTTGTTGTATTATGTATCTGTACAACACATATTCCCAAATAAACCTAGGAAAAATGAAGTCAAAGTGGCAAAATACCAAAAAACGCAACCTTTTTAGTTACTATTAGATTGTTTTTTACAGTATTGCAATGAAATGCCTTTTGTGTGTGTGTGTTTTTGTGTGTGTATGCATACCAATCTTGTAATGTATAACAACCTTCCGTGATGTGTTTTTGAAAGTATCTTCCAATATCATGTGACGTGCTTGAAAGGTGTATACCATGTGAGAGTGAAAAGACTGCAAGGTGTGTAATGGAAAGTGATGGCACATGCTAGTGTCGGACAGACTTGCACATTGAGGACATGTAAGTCTATAGAGATTCTGATGTTGAAGAAAGACAATCAAGCAGAAGAGAACAAGAACAAACAATGGAAGCAAATCATCAAGCAAGAGGATGAGAAATGAGAAAGTATTGATGATGTAGATGCATCCAACCACATAATGTTCATATCACACTACATGCATTGGGGGTTTTATTCTCAAATGAAACTACATGAATTAGCATTTAGGCTAGTAAAATGTGTTGGATGTTGTGGATTAGAACCAAAGGAAACATTGAATTTCATCCTTAAAGAGTATTAATGTTTTTGTTGTATTTAGTTATGCTAGAATTGCCATGAGGCTCTATTATCATTCATTGAAGAATACAATTCCTAAGAGCATCGAAGTACTAGCCAATCTACCAATGGCTCCCAAATGCAATAATGCACTGAAATAAAATATGAGTGTTAGCTACCTAAAATTTGTGCATGTATTTCCTAGAGGGCATCGACATCCTATTGAGGAGGTGGTGTGTGAATGATCTGTGGTCTCTTGATAATGACCAACATGGTCCAAGTATAATGCACAAGCATCATATTGTAGTCCATATCATGCCCTACATAATCCAAGGCATAATCATTCCTATAAGTTGGATGACATTGGGGTATGGACTAGCCCTGGAGTAGGTGTTTGAAGTATCATACCAACCATATAGAGAATCCTCATCCCAATCTATAGTACCATAAATGATGGAATAGGAAGAAATATATGTGATGCCTCTATTATCCGTATTGTCTAGAAATATGCTTTCCAAATGTGTCCAAGTATTTTTGATCCACAAAAGTCTCCCAAAAGAAATAGCACGGTGAAATAAATTTATGGAGATGCTTAAGGTAGGAAGAAAGTCTCCCAAAAGCAAAAGCAATAGTACTTGAGGTAAATAGGTAGGAAGAAAGGGCGTTTGATCTTCATTGCAAGTAAGTGCTTTGGATTTTTGAGCTTCAAATAAGTTGTTTTGATTAGCATTAGCATTGGCTTGTGATTTATAGGCATTTGTAGGCATTTAGGTAGGAAAAATAGGGGAAAGAGAAAGAAAACCATAGTAGGGTTTTGTGCACCAACAAGCCTAAATCGAAGGAAAACAACGTTGAAATCTGACAAAGAAGAGGAAAAGGCATCCAAGGAGTGTTAGAGAGGAGGTCTAAAATCCTGAGGATGGGAGAGGAGAGCTCATTTTTATTTTTAGGGCTTTGAGAGAGAGAGAGAGATAGAGGGAGAGAGAGAGAGAGAGAGAGAGAGAGGATCCAAACATCTTTACTAGATGTTTTGAAGAGATTTGCACAAATACATTAACTAGGAATCTCACACACTCCTTTATGAAGCCAATATTCAAGATGAAATACATGTTCTCTTGGGAGAGCTATAAGGAAGGAATGTGAAAATGTTTAGATAGATGCTAGAGTCACTTTTGCTACCATTTTCCTTTCATATGATGAATAATCATTGATGTAATGGAATGCAGAATCCATGCTAGTAGGTAGGCCTCTATGGCGCCCTATTAGCATAATCATACTCAACACTATTTTACTTGCAAAATGCAAAAGGTAAGGGGTTTTTATGTTTTCTATCAATGAAAAACCAACTAATGTGAAAAGTATGTAGGATGAAACAATTTGTAATTCTTTAATCTTGGTTCATGATATACATTTAGGTAACAAGTAACTTACCAAAGTCACTCCATTTACCCGAAAAACTATAGGACACATCCTTGTAATTAATTGCACTTTGTGACACTAAGTGTTGATGGGAATTGTTTTGTAATAGTGTTTCCTTTTGTTGTTCTACATGCAACATAGCCAATTGACAATTGTACCCAACTGACAAGCCTACATTTCCATAAGCACTACATATACAAATTAAGATATGTTAATTGTAATTGGTAGCCTCACACACAATCACAAACATGATGATCATACTTAGGTAAAATGCAAGAGGCTTTAAATTATGCACCATAAATGCAATGACTATACTTGGGAGAAATTTACCTCATGATTTCAAAGACCATATTGAAAATGGAATAATTGAGTGGATCTCCAACCATATTCTCCTTCTCAATAACACATATAAGTACAAGGGAAAGGAAAAAGCAGGTTGAATCAAGTGCCAAGAGTTTCCTTGCTTGCAAAATAATCCTAAGATCTTAAGTTGCCTTTCCACTTGGGATACTTATCGTACTTTGTCTAGTTAAGAAGACTGGATAAATTGACAAGTACCTGATTTTAGAATTACAATCACAAAACGTACTAAGATTTTTTATCATTCCTATTCCATATATTTTCATGCTTCACTTTTCAAGAGAGAGATATCGATTAATATTATATTGATTTGTTTCTAGTCTTTCTAACATATGTTTTTTATTTTTTAATTATTACACCCAAAAATTTTATAAATAGAAATATTGAAAAAAATTTGTTGACCTATTCAAAACCCCTCAATCATAATTGGCACAATGTTATGTCTCTATCTTAGATAATCAATTGTGCAAGTGAAATTTTACAAGAACCATGTGGCTTTATTATGTGCTACATGTGGATGTCAATCTAGTTTATGATGACCTTCTTGTCATAAAAGGATGCACTTCTAGCTCTCCACTAAATGTCGATAGATGTACACACAATAAACATAGCCTAAAATGCACATCTATAGCTTGAACTAGGCCTCAAGTTTGAAAGTTTCCCATTAAGCATCTTTATGCAACTTGAATTAATTGTATTTGGAGATCCCCCTACCACTTGATTAGGATAATATGAGATAATTGCCACTATCACATGAAAAGGCCTTTCTATGTTTTCTTGCCATCGTACAAGCTTCACTCTTGCATTTATAACCAATCCTAAATTGTAACATGCTTAATCTTATGCATTCCATTGAGAGTGCAACAAACCTTGTGTGGCTAGATATCTTGTGCCAAGTCTTGTTAATTCATACCTTGATTATGGACCATGGTTTAACTACTTTGATATTTCATATGTTGTTCTTAGAATTTTTTGTAAAGAAAAACACCATTCCTCCTGAATAGTCATCCATTAGGATGCATTAATGTCTACCACTTTTGAAATGCCTAAGTTAAGGAATACAAGTCTAGTTGAGTATCTTCAATTATTTCTTTGCCCTTATATTGAAATACTGAAAAATAAAATTGTTTGGTAACCAAATTGGTACTAAATACAAACACAATGTCCACTTAATGTTAGTACAATGTAAACATTTTATGTTAATATAATGATAAGAAATACAAAGTTAGTACACATATGAAAAATATAAACTAAATGTGCCTTTACTCATAGTTAAGCGTTCTTTCATTGTTTTGAAATAGAAATATTATAAAAGTAGTGATGACATGATAAGGATGAGGACTATGATTCTTAGGATCACCACATTATCAAAGCTGTGACAATATCAATGATGCAAAAGATGTTTACATTCATTAATTTAAACATTTTAATGAGAGAGAGAGAGAGAGAGAGAGAAGTGTCAATGGGTGAGTGTGGGTATATCTATATACATCTATATAGATGTGTGTGTGTGTGTGTGTGTGTGTGTGTGCGAAAATGCATGCATGTGCATGCATGCATGCACATGTGCACACTCACAACACACATGCACATACACAAAATGCATGCATGTGTATGCATGCACATGCACACACACACACACGCACGCATGCACGCACGCACACACACACACACACAAAATTATGTCTCTTAAGGAAGAAACATACCTTATATATCATTTACAAAACACTATATAGATAATAAATACAACATAAACATTTTTAATCAACAACTAATGGGGAAAGTGGATGTCTTCTCTTACACATTTGCACACTAATGTGATTCACTAGTTCCATTAAATGCTCATATGCAATAGTCACATATTTTGGATAACATGTATGTGCATGTTACATCACTATTCAAAAAATGGAAGGTAGTTATTGTGAATGAAGCCAACCTAATATTTAACATCTAAAGACTCAGATGGCATGGGATTTTGAGGATTTGATTATATTTTCCTTATATATGTGAGAACATCCATGAATATGTATTATAATGTGCAAAATGTTGGGTCGAAAATAGGGAGTGCCAAATGGTAAGTGGAATAGTCAAATCATTTAGAAATCCCATTGATCAAGTGGACACAAATTTTATCATTGGTTTATTGAGGACAAGGAGAATGATGAAGCTATTAGGGGGTAAAAATGGATAAGATAACATAGGGGGCCTAAAGGCAAGTGAAGTAATATAAATACTTATTGAGAATTGGTACAAATGGCATAAGTTGCCTTAATCATTTGTACACACAATCCTATTCAACTCTTTAGGTTGGAATTGGAATATTTCTTGGAAATAAATTTATCATAAAGTCAAAAGGAATTTCTAGGTTTCACGAAACTTACAAAATTTTGATATCCTTCCTCATTAAGGAAATCAAAGATTTGTGTTTTATTTCTAGTAAAGGTACACAAGGAAACAAAAGAGACATAATTTACAAGATAAAAGATATGTGATGTTTTTTAGTTAGGGTTCACAAAGAAATACATATAGGTCTAAGGGCCATCAATCACTTGTAGATATGAAGTGGAAGGTACCAATTTACAAGGAAAGCTTGGATGTACCATGTTAAGTATCAATGTTGATATAACTATGGGTTGTTGTGGTGACAATGGACATCCCATATTAGTTTGGTATAACCAATGGATTCATCACAACTTATACATAAAAATTTGATAATGAATTTATAATGATATTGGCACGTGTCCAAACCATGGAATTATCACATAGATGGGACACTCAATGTTGTTGATATTGTTTAGTTTATCTACCATGTTTATGACCTTTAGAAATGAACAAAACATCATTAGCTCATGTTTCTTTTATTGAGCCTAGTCTCAATCACATGAATCTTATTAGATCTACAAGCATCTCCCAAAACCTTAAGCCTTAGAAGCTATGCGTTGATTCAATATTAATGCAGCCTCAGCAAGCATTCACATCACCACTAGTGCCCTGGTTCGGCTCATCCCGGCATTGATCACTCATCAGTTGCTACCGACCTCTTCTTGTGGCCAAAGCTGTGGTCAAAGAAGAAGGAGAGCTCCTCGAGGGTGATCTTGCCCTTAGTCTAGGGGATGAAGAAGTAGAAGAAGAGATGGCGGATTCCCTACCTACCCCCTAATTCCCTACCTGACCTCTAATTCCCGCCAACGGATCTCCCTTCTTTCCTTCAACGTCGCTTTAATTACTGAGCAGAGTGGAGCAGTTGCTATACCTCAACTGCTACAAATCTAGTATTGTGGATGTTAACGTTGTGGCTAGTTCTCAGGAGGGTCCTAATATCAACAATGGCAGGTCGCGGCCGTCCGTGGCTTATAACATTAGTATCTCTAATTATGATCGCGATGAGGAGATACTGGCAATAGTCAGGGCGGGCTGCTCCCGTCTATGCAAACACGCTCCCTATAATTTTCTGTCGCCAAGCTACAACTATTCTTAAAAATCTTAAGGAAAAGCCTTCATTATTTTTATTTGTCTGATGTCAATGATTTATAAGTCGTTGTGCTACCACAATGTAAGTCGAGATGTACTGCTGCTTACAGGATGAGCTGCTTGTTCCAGGAGACGAAGTAGTTGTGGAAGTCCTTGGGGTCGAACCACAGGTAGATCCGCTGCTTCCGCCCACCCACCCCGTTGGAGAAGACGTTCGTCTACAGCACGTATGGCTGCCCCGAGGAGTTCCCCAAGAACTCGAAGTCCAGCTACCGTCATCATGTGCAGGGCTTTGACATGATGCACTTTAACGAATTGGTGAAACACATCGCCACCGCTGACTAGTAGATCATCATACATCCCTGCTTGTCAAATATCTCCTTCTTGCATCACCAGAATCAAATCAAATGCTGGTAAGAATTCCACTTAATATGTGACTAGCAAAACCATCTTGTCCTTCAGAGCTCCCATGTCACAACCATGGAATAGAGTAGTAGTTTTTTGTGTCCACAGCATTAAAAGGATCGTCCAATAAGTAGATATCAGCATCATTGTAGACTATAGCAGTGAACTGGACAAGCAGATCCTGTTGATTTGGGAGGATGTGCATTGCGCTAGCCTGCTCTAGATTCCTGACATGCTGGCTATGAGCTCCTGTACTTCATGCTAGACACCACCCTACTGATGGGCCTACTGGACACCATAGCTACATCGACACAACATCCTCGTCACAGCGCCTAGCCCCGTCACAGCGCCCCCAGCCCCGTCACAGTGCCATCACTGCCCCCAGCCCCTTCACAACGCCCAGCCCCGTTGACACAGCCTGTCCAACCCCGTCGACATAGCCCGCCAAGCCTCGTCAACACGTCAACTACATTAATATTCAGCTCATCACATTAAGTGCTCAGCCCTGTCAACACATCAGCTACATTAATATTCAGCTCGTCAGTACAGCGCCTACATATTTCAGCGGCGACCAACCTTAATCGACAGTCACAGCGGCCCCCCTTTGATAGTGAGGGCACTCTCCTATCTTAATTAGCAATGTGATAGATGCCTTTTTTTAATTTGCATTCAATTAGAAATGCTAATATTTATATAAAGACATGTTGATTTACAGCTTTATATAACAAAGAGTTTCTCAACATTTGCACACCATGCATTTGTTAGAAATCCCATGTCTAAAAGTATAAATGAGTATATCTTTGTGGAAACATGAAACCCACAATTGTTTAGCATAAAATGAGCCATGAAGCTTCTTTTTCTTATTTATGTTTTTGCTAAACCAAGTCTTATGCATCTTTGGAAGTTTTTGATGCAAAGGTATTCTATAAGGGAGTGTGATTGTTACCTAAAGTGTATTTTCACAAGGCATACTTTGCAAGACTAGTTATTCTACGTAGGATTGCCATGTATTTCCTAGAGTGTGCTTATAGGTGACACTGTTCACTTGAAAGGTTGTGATTTACTTTTTACACTAAAATATAAGAACTTATACTTTCATGACTTAGGCTATAAAAATAACACTAAAATAGGTATTACTTGTTTGAGGAGATGCTTAACTATGCTTGGGAAATGATAATTTCTATGATGGGCCATATTAGCCCTAGAGACACTATATTTTTATCCAAGTAGGGTTTTATAATCTCTCCTTTGCTTGTTTGAGGAGATGCTTAACCATGCTTGGGAAAGGATAACTACTGTGATGGGCCTTATTTATAGCCCTAGGGACACGATCTTCCTATCCTAGCAGGGTTTTGTAATCTCTCCTTTGCTTGTTTTGAGGAGATGTCTAACCATGCTTGGGAAATGATAATTGTTGTGATGGGCCTTATTAGCCCTAGGGACATGATCTTCCTATCCAAGCTGGGTTTTGTTATCTCTTGTTTGCTTTTTATGCTAGGTTTTCTCAAGCATAAGTTTATTATAGTAAGCTCCAAGTATCACTTGTTTGAGGAGATGTTTAACCATACTAGGGAAATAATAAGTGATGTGATGGGTCTTTTTGGCCCTAGCGACACGATCTTCCTTTCCAAGTAGGGTTTTGTAGTCTCTCTCTCTATAGCCTACTCATGTTTGTAGACTCATTGCTAGCCTGAATTCCCCTTCAATTCACATGAACCAAGTGACACCTTTGCAACACTTCATAACATACATCTAGCTATACTTTACTGGAAGATCTAGTTTATGTATGTGCCCATAATAAATATAGAACTTTGAGATAATGATGAATGTCCAGAATGGCATGCATCAGGTCTCATGCATGTATCATGTGTGGAGAAAGCAAAAGAAATATGGAGTTTTTTAGAAAAGGCTAATGATTGTGCATGCAAAAGAGTAGCTCTAACAAATGGAATAACCATAGGAGCAAAGAAGTTAAGACGTAGGGATGCAACTAATGAAGAAAAGAGATATGTTCATCATAGCTTCAACATAGAGGTGGAAACAGTGACAGAATATAAAAAGGTTTTTCTAAAGGGAGAAGTTTATAAAGTGGGAGATAAAGTGGTGGTAAGATGCAATGAAGACTCTAGAGTGGACATAGATGTTGGCCATCGGAAAGCATGCATATCATCATTTTTTTCGTTTGAATGCAATGGTGAAGTGAAACTATTTTTTGGAGCTTATTACTACAAACAATGTATTGTGGTTGAAAGTGGCCATGAAAGTCTAGTTGTGGATACCACTACAAGTATGAGTGTCTTGCAAAATGGTTTTGTTCCATTTTCATGGGATTGTATTAGACCAATACAATCATTGTTACACAAATTTATTCCACTTCAACATGGAAACAATATCATTGCATATGAGACAAAAGATTTGAGACCAAGGTCACGTTTGATTAAGATATGTTGCATCGGTTGCATTCCTCCTTGGCTAGAGGAAAATGATGTTGTTTATATGAAGTCTCATCTAGATGCTTTATGTGAGCCAAACGACCTAAAATGTGCCGTTATAAGAGCAGTACACTATGAAATGAAGCAAGTAAAAATGGGTTGGCTAACTAATGTACACTTGCAAGAAAATATTTGGAAAGTGAGAATAGAGGATCAAGATTGGAAGGATTGGTGGCTATGTGTATCCACGAAAAAGCAATGGGAAGTACTCAAAACAAAAGAAATTGCAATTGACAATAAAAGAAAGATTGTACCTACCATGTGGTGTTCGCATGAGCATAAGGCAACAATGTTCTGACGGTAGGTTTATTGAAGTCTTTTGTTTTGTATTGCTTAATGTAATTTACATTTTCAAACATTATGACGGTATGTTTATTGAAGTCTTTTGTTTTGTATTGCTTAATGTAATTTACATTTTCAAACATGCATTGCAAACACTTTCTTATTGTTACCATGCCTATGTAGGTTTGCCATGTCGACTTCTAATCCAGAGATGATGGCTCTTTTGAAAAAAATGATGAGTGAGGATCCCAAACTACTTGGGCTTGTGGATTTAGTTGTGGAAGAAGTGAAAGGTAATTAACTCTAATAACTAAATTTATACATAATTTTATTACTAATTCATGTGTTCTAATCCAAGTGCTAAGAAATTAAGTGATTTAGTTTGATATATCACTTCTTTCTAATAAATATAAGTCTCTTATGTTTCTAAACTTTGGTTTATTATGTGTACATAAAAATAACAAAATCACAAATGATGGTAAAAGAGATCATGGAACAATGAAAGCTAAGGAGGTCATTGGCCCTAATGTCTCTTCAAATCACGATACAAGTATATGTCTTTATTTCTACTAAACTTTCAAAATTAAAATTTGTACATATATTACATCTTGCTTTATTAGGTGATTCATTTTGAGATTAACTAGCTTTAATTAGTCTCTTTGCCTAATTTAAAATGTTCATAGTTATTCATATTTTTAAACTTTGAGTAATTGTGTGTATATATATAAACATAGATAAAAGAATAACAAAAGGTGGGAAAAGAGGTAATGTAAGAAAGGGAGATCAGGAGATTACTTGCAATAATGTTTCTTCAAGTCAAGATGCAGGTACCAACTTTAAGGATCAAAAACTTGTACAAATTTGGTGACCCAAATTGATACAAAATATCTAATTACTTTCTTTTGTGTTATTGAAAATTTTCATAACCTTGTATTATCGTGAGCTTTGGTTAACTCTATGTATATATAGGTAAACAAGTTACTAAAGATGACAGAAGAGACAATGCAAGAAAGGAAGACATTGATATTGCTTGCCTTAACACTTCTTCAAGCCAAGAATCAGGTATTACCAGCTTTCTTATGTTGATAATGAGTCATTTTTTGAAATGGTTATACTAACTAATGATATATTGATCACTTGAGTATCAATAGGAGTGATATGCATACCATCATATGATGATAGCTATCAGCCACCCATGTTGAAATTTAGAGAAGAGGGTAGACTTTATGGAAAAAAGCTCTTGGCTGAATGCTTTAAAAGTCAACACACTGTCATGCTCGAAAATTATCATCGAGTACATAGGTGGTTTGAATCCTTGAACCCAGATGATCTACGTTATAAAAATGCGGATAAAGAGTATATCATGAAAATCATATCAGAGAATCACCACGAGATTTTACCATTGAAGTTTATTGGATGTGAGTACATATGGAGAGAGAATGACATATATGACTGGTGGAAGGGTACAAAGCAACATGAAAGAAAGTATTTGAAGAAAAAAGATGTTTTAAAGAAGGTAAGTTGATTGTTACTTTTTTTTATTGGCTTTCCTAATATTTGAGGTGTAGATTCTTAGTTAAACTATTAATCTTATGACATATAGAGAGAATTATCTGCATCTCTTGGAGTGGATGATATAGATAAGCTTCAAAATGTATCAAATGACATAACATGATCAATGGTAAGATGATATGATTTATAAGTTTGATATCATAAGTGTAGGATTCATTCTTTTTCTCCCATACTCATTTAGGGGTGTCTATTGATGGCAGAGTGAACCATATGTTGCTACTATTGATTCTAATCAACTTGATGTATACATTCCTAGCATGGATGATATTGCGAATGAACAAGGTTTGGAAAATGTATCTTATAATCTTATATGTTTATCATTTTTATACTTCATTCCATATATTTTGGAGACATTTGATGTATACACATGATCTTATTCTGTTGATGTAGCCTCTTGAAGAAAGTAGCTCCTTTCAAGGACAACAATACAAGCAAACAGATTTATCATTGCAGGTAATGCTTTTAAGCTCATATCTAATAACTTTCTTTGAGAATGTCTCTTATACAGATACTTATACATTAACTTTCATTTCCCATAGATGAATATGTTCGTAGAGGAAGAAAAGAGATTTGAAGAATTTCAATGTTATACATGCGATGAGGTTCTTTGCTTTATATTAAATTTAAGATTAACCATATGATTCATGTTCTTAACAATATCTTATCCTTTACATGCTTAAAATGTAGGATGTTGAAAATGAAGATGAGACACTTGATATGGAAAATTGTGCCAGCTTTTCAAAGTTATTGTCACATGGTTTAGACAAAATAATGTACTCAACTAGACGTCAAGAAACTCTAGAACAAAGTATCGATAGTTCAAGCAATGATAAGGTATGTAACTTTTTTTTCTATATAATTGTTTTTAATGTGATTACTAATTTTAGTTTTGAATGTAGGCTAATCCAGATGATGACATTAATGAAATATCTCGAAAAAGTCAAAGAAAGAGGAAGGTATTTGATATATTTTTGTGAGAGAAAAATAGCGTCATAGTTTAGTGAATAACTAAATATATGATTTATTACATAACTATTTATTTTATGTGTTGACTAGCCAAGTGAGAAGATGAAGGATCTTTTGCAACAAAGGAGCATGAAACGAGGTACCAATATCAATGAAAAAGAACCAAAGGTGCTAGATGTAAATGTTTATATTTTTGTTTATGTCATACATGAAAAGCATAATCTAATCTTTTTATTTTATTTGAATTAGGAATTTAAAGATCTCCCAAACCAAGGCATTGAGATTAACATTTCAAATTATACTCAAATGGTAACTTTATTGTTAATTTATATTTTAATTAGATATATATAATTGTAGTCATGTAGTTCAATTTGTAGCTTTGAGATTAACATTTCAAATGTTGCTTAAAGGGTAGCTTTATAGTTTATATATATATATATAGTCATGTAGTTAAATTTATGGCTTTTTATATTATAATTCGTGTCGTTTAATTATCTATACATAGTATAATAAGTTACTTATTCTCTTTTTGTTATTCAATGCAGGTTAATATGACAAAAGAGAACATGGAAACCATACTTTTGAAGTATCTTGGTGTGGCTACAATTCATGATATGTACTTTTCTTTAAAGAGTACATACATGAATCTCAAAAAGATTGAAGCTAGCTTTCGAGTCTTGATTAAGCATACAAAGAAGCCAACAAGCGATGATATGATTAAGGAGATTATTTATTGGCTACTAGGAAATGGCAAAGTTGTATTAAACAAAAATAGCAATGTGCTTAGTCTAGATGATGTGGAAGTTTTAGCATAACTTCTACATTGAGTTAAGAATTTATTGCTTTTCAACATATTGGAGATTGGAGGGATTACTCAAACATTTATTACTTTGCAACATATTGGAGATTTAAGGGATAAAACAATCAAGACACACATACTGCTTAATTAGTTTTTAGTTCTATGCTCCTTTAAAAGTATTTTCATTTTTCTTTTGGTTGCTAGAAGTAGATGTTGATGTCTTAATTTGTTTAATCTATTTTGATCATTAGATGTATGTTATTGATCCTTACTTAGAAATGATGACATTCTCTATATAATTTTCTAGTTAAAAATTTATTGTGTAATTTCTTGTTTGATATTAGCATGTCTAAGAGTAAGGGCAAAGTAGATAAAGTGATAAGGAAAAAAAAATTCCCACGGAATTCCCTAGTTGAAAGTACATATAAGTAGGGAATGTAAAAAATAGGAAAAGTGAGAGATTTCCTAGTGAGAGTACTTAGAGAATCACCTCTAGAATTTTTTTCCTATATATGGAATATTTCCTATATAGGAATTATTCCCTACATAGAAAATTTTTTATTTTTCTATGTAGGGAATATTTCCTACATAGGGAATTTCCTATGTAGAAAATATTTCCTATATTGGAAAGGTCTTATGTGATTCCCTACTTATTCTCACTAAGAAATGTCCCATTTTCCCTAGTTTTTACTTTCCCCACTTATATGTATTTTCAACTAGGGAATTCCATGGGGAATTCTCTTTTTTTCCTATATGGGGATCGATTGAAAGTTCCTTGTGCACGATGATCCTTATCGGCCTCCTGAAGCATTGACTCTTGTTCTTCTTCTTTGTGTTCGATCTATGTCACGTCCTTCTACTTCGTCTTCAAAGTTCACCCCTCCTAGTCCGCCATCGTCCGTCACCCTCACAGAGATAGCAATGTCTTTTACCTCGAAGTTTTTTTGGCAGCAGCGTCCTTTATGATGACGTAATCACAACCTCTGAGCTCACCATCAACGTCCTCCTTGTTTTATTTTTCAGCTTTACGTCGACTCTTGCCAAAGCTTCGTCTCCCCCCCTCGTTATATAATCAGCGCCATGGCTTTCTTTAACTTCCAAAAAAGCTAAAGCATCGTGGCTATCACTTTTATTTGAGGTTCCATATTTTTCATTTTTGATCATCGTCATAGATTACGTCATGGTATGATTTGTTTTAAGTGCTTGCCATGTCACAATAGCAATTAATAGTCCAAATGATTCCTCCCACCCAAACCACACCAACTATGGAATTCCCATGTCAATCAAAAATAAGGATTTTGAGTCTTCTATCCCTTTCTTTGTAGATATTTAAGTGACACGTCCATCCACAATCCTTCCTTTCACAAGCTTCCTGAGAAGAAGTAGCCAGATGGATCCTTTATGAGGGTATTGGAACTTTCGCATCTAAATGTTGTGAAAGGGTTATGAAGCAACCTTTCTTTATCACATTCTTGACAAAGCCGTGCACTTCCATCTCTTCCCTCAAATCTTCTAGATTCTCCAATGCTAAAACAGAATCAGACATTGTCAGATTGGAACACTAATTAAGTCTTCCATTAATTTGAGATTGAAGATCATCGATTAGATGAGGAATGCGCACTCTTTCAAATAGACATGGAAAAAACTATACTTTTAATCCACTGATCTTGTTAGCACCTTTGATACATTTTTCCCATTACCAACAAGTGCATGAGTAGATCTTGACCTAGGCAATTGTTTATTTAAACAAGCATGACATTCAATAGTTTTTCTACCATTTAATGGTGGTATAAGGACTGGGTGGAACAACTTTTCTGTATCATCCCCCAATAATGCTTCACTGATAACATCTTGAAGAGCAAGTCACGTGGGAAAAGACCAATCTTTTCCTGAACATGAGAATAGATGATATCAGCAATGTCCTTACTGTGTCTACTTGTCTTTGATACTTCCTTCACCTTTGCTCCTTCATAAGCTCCATTTCAGTGTACTAACCCTCGGAGCCTTCAAAATGAACATTCTCTTCGCATAAACCTGTTCTTCCATGCAATGTGTCCTATCAAAGATCATGCCCTATAAAAATGAACATTCTCTTCACATGAACATGTTCTTCCATGTAATGTGCCCTATCAAAGATCATGCTTTAGAAAAGAACTTCGAGCCCAATCACTCATGCTTTAAGGAAATACAAAATTTTTGATCTATGATATGCAATTAAGCGAGCAATGCTCCACACAAAAATTTATGAATGCATTGAAGATTTTGTGCCTAGCTAAACTACATGCGCTCGTGCATCATGTAAACACAAAAAATACACACAACGAAAAATAAACTCATAATGATGCTAACTTAAGAGTCCAAAATCTTGGTAGAAAATTCCACCCTCAGGTTCGCAGTGGTAGATGCGGAGTGTCACGACCTCCGTGTTTATCAATCGGAGGTTCCGTTAGTTCAATACAAATCAAAATTTTAACTCTTTTAAGAAGCATAGTATCTTCCTTACACTTATTCCTAGTACATCTCATACAAACCCAAATCATTCCTTAGAATTTGGGGTTAGGAATTTCTCTAGGATTACTTTCTTTTTTTTTAAATGTAGGAGATTTGAAAAAAGTCATATTCTATGAATGTAACTTTTTGTTACCAACCCATAGGATGATGATTTATTTGTTGCCTTTAATATTTAAACTAATAATAAAATATGGTACCTAGGGATTTATGACGAGTGCTTGGTTGATGTTGTTCATAGCTTTGTTTGTAATCCTAGTACCTGCCATTGCACTTGTAGTGGTTACTTCCACAACGTTATTGGTAGCTCTTGCCTCTGTGACCTTCATAATTTTCTTCTTCAATGTCAAGAATCGCGTGGTGGGGGGACTTGCTCAAGATGCTACGCCAAACACACACAAAATGCAGAAGGAGAAGTTTACTCAAGAGACAAGAAGAGAGATGGAGGCCAAAACGTTTTCTTGCTGGTTTCTTCTTCTTCTTCCACACACTTTACAATGTACACAAAGTATAGATAAGATACAACATAAAGGAAAGTGGCCTACTAAGTCAAACAATCCATAACCGACTACACTAGTCGACTAGCGCTATAACTATGCCAGCTGTAAATGGGTGTAACAACTTGAATATAATAAGTAATGAGTCAGTGGCCATGTGAGAGTCATAATGATCACTGACGTGCTAAGTGCAAATGTGTGGACCTATCTAACCAGGCGGTCCATCATTAATGTCCGCATGTGTTGAGCTTGTCATCTCAACACTCCCCCTCAAGCTCAACTGCATCTTTGCAACTCCAAGTAAGCTTTGAAACTTTTGAAGATTCTCTGTACCCAATGGCTTCATGAAGATGTCAGCTATCTGATCCTGTGTGTTGACATACACCAAATTAATCTCACCTGCTAGTACCTTCTCTCTCACAAAGTGGTAGTGTACCTCAATATGTTTTGTCCTAGCATGGAACACAGGGTTCCTAGCCAACTGTATATTGCTCATGTTGTCACAATAAACGACAACAGGACCTTCCACTTGCACATCTAAATCAGCCAATAACTTTTGCAGCCATACTACCTCACATGCTGTAACAACAACACCTCTATACTCAGCCTCTGTACTCGACAAAGCAACTATAGATTTCTTTTTGCTACTCCAAGTAACTGTTGCACTACCAAGAGAGAACATATATCTGCTAGAAGATCTTCTATCACACAGACTACCAGCCCAATCTGCATCTATGTATCCAAACACCTGTACATCTGTACTTGCCTCATAGAAAAGTCCATAATGTAATGTGGACTTCACATATCTCAACATGCGTCTGACTGCATCCAAATGTGGCTTTCTAGGTACTTGCATAAACTGACTCACAAGACCAACAACGTAGCTCAAGTCTGGCCTTGTAATGGTCATGTAGATCAAACTTCCCACTATTCTCCTGAACATAGTAGGGTCTTCTATCTCATCCCCAACATCAGCACTCAACTTTACATTCTGCTCCAACGGGACTAAAAGTGCTTTGCATGCTGTCATACCATACTTGGACAACATATACAAGCCATACTGTCTTTGGGACAGCCATATACCATCATCACATCTAATCACCTCAATGCCAAGGAAGTACCTTAGCTCACCTAAATCCTTCATCTCAAACTTCTTCTTCAAAAAGTCCTTGACTTTAGCAATTCCACTATCACTATCACCTGTAATATTCAAGTCATCCACATAGATGATTATGATGACCAAACCTGCATCTCCCTTTCTCACATAAAGTGAGTGATCATCATCAGAAACATAAAAGCCAATACTGACAAGATACTCTCTGATCTTGTCAGAACATGCTCTAGGTGCTTGCTTGAGCCCATAGAGCGCCTTCTTCAACGTACACACATACATGGGATGCTCTAAATCTTCATAACCTATTGCCTGATTCATATACACTTCTTCTTGCAAATCACCATGCAAGAAGGCATTCTTCACATCCATTTTCTGTAACCTACAACCTTTGGCTGCTGCCAAAGCAATCACACATCTGACAGTTGCCATCCTAGCAACTAGATTGAAGGTTTCATCATAATCTATGCCATATGTCTGGGCATAGCCTTTTACAACCAGCCTAGCTTTGTACCTACTAATAGAACCATCTACATTGTGCTTAATCTTATAAACCTAGTTACTTCCAATAGCTTTCTTGCCCTTTGGCAATGATACTAGATCCCAAGTCTTATTGGCCTCTAATGCAGCCATCTCCTCATCCATTGTTGCATCCCAATGAGTATGACCAACAGCATCCTCAAAACAAGTGGGCTTAGCATCCTGAACCAGTTTCACCATATAAGCATAATGGTGAGTTGCATAACCTTCAAAACCAAATCTTTTAACAGGGTATTTGACCCTGCTAGATTTGTGTACCATTGAATCACTCAATGGAGCCTTTACATTACTATGAGCTCTTTGTACACCTGGTGTCCTAACAAAAGAAATGCCAAGCTCATCATCCAAGCTCTCTGAGCCACTGGAGTCTCCATCAAGAACTGCATCAATGCCATCTGACACTTTATTCTTTCCTTTGTCTTTATTTGTAGTGCTACTAGATGCACCTGAAGATGTAGAGCTACTCCTTAGTCTCCCAGACCAAGGACTACCAGATGATGTCTCTGGTCCATTAAGAATCAGTGATTCTTGCTTTTCAGCTTGCACATGAGTGTCATGATCATCATCATCATCCAATGCATCACCACTAGATACATACCAACTGCTCATTTCATCAAAGATGACATCCCTGCTCACTCTGAACTTACATGTGACAGGGTTATAACAATGATACCCTTTCTACTCTAAAGAGTATCTAATAAAGACACATTTTTCTGCCTTTGGGTCAAGCTTCTTCCATAGCTCATCTGGCACATGAACATATGCAACACAGCCAAATACCTTCAAGTGCGATACATCAGGCTTCTTGCCAGTAAAGCATTCTTCAGGAGTCATCCCATGAACTACAGCTATGGAAGTTCTGTTTATAATATAAATAGTAGTATGAACAGCCTCAGACCAAAAATGCTTAGGCATATTCTTTTTAGCCATCAAGGCGCGTACAACTTCTGCAATATGCCTGTTTTCCCTTTCTGTAACCCCATTTTTCTGTGGGGTATACCTACATGTGAACTATCTCTTTATCCCATGAGACCTCAGAAAATCACTAAACTCATTCGAGAAGTACTCTCCCCCTCCATCTGAGCTCAAGCACTTTACTTTCAAGCCTTTTTCTCTTTCAACTGCAGCCTTAAAAGTTATAAAGTGCTCAAATGCTTCACTCTTTTCCTTCATAAAATATACCCACAGCTTTCTAGAACAATCATCAATGATTGTGACAAAGTATGAACTGCCTCCAAGAGATATATTTTGTGTAGGACCCCAAATGTCTGTATGCACAACATCAATGATATTTCTGATTACATCTCTGTCATGTGAAAAGGGTTGTCTTGCTTGCTTATTAAACTGACATGCTTCGCGTACCTTATGAAATTCTACAACTCAAAATGTAGGCAAACCTATAACCAACCCTTTGGATTGGATTAATTTCAGCCTTTGTACATTTGCATGTCCAATGCGTTTGTGCCAAATTTCAATATCTATAACAACACCCTTTTCTTTAGCATACATAGCGGCATTCATAGTAGGAATTCCAGCATCCAGAGTAAACATACATCTACCTCTACTTCCCTTTGCAACTAACCTGCACTTGTCATTGAAGTCTTCTACAAAGCATCCCTTTGCATTAAATCTGACTTGCAGCCCTTGCTCTACCATCTAACCGACTGACACCAAGTTCTTTGTAATAGATGGCACATGCAATACATCTGAAAGACTCTTTGCCTTACCATCATGCAAGGACAAGGGAACTTTTTCAATGTGTGAAATTGGGTGGCATGAATCATCACCCGTTTGCACATAACCTGCATTTTGCAAATCGTGCATCTCTCCAAACCATTCTACATGGCTAGTCATATGATTGGATGCACTTGAATCAACATACCAAACATCATCATGTGTTCCCTTTCTTGTAATAGCATTCAGTATATGCTGCATAACAAACAGATGTTCATTTTTGTCTTCATTCTGTCGTGAAGACGATGCATAGTTTCCTTGCTGCAACTTACCACTGCGAATATCATCTTTCTTAGCATAACATTGGGCTGCAATATGACTTGTTTTGCCACAGTAGTGACACACAATACCAGAGTTGTGAGAACCTCTGTTCTGCCATCCACCTCTTCCTCTAAAGCTCCCCCTGCCTCTAAAGTTACCATGACCTCCTGAAACCTGCATATCACCAAATTACTGATTCAATCTGTTTTGATGGTTGTCACTACCACGTCCTATACGACGGCCTCTTGAAGATAACCTGCCGCGTCTCCTTCTTGAAGAAGTGGAGTAGAAAGCTTGGACCTATTTACCACTCCTTTTAGATGTCTCACTCTGCATGTTGATCTCTCCAGTGATCATAAGGGAGACCAACTCATCGAAATATGGAAATGGCTTTCTGACATATACAGAAGTTACAAAATACTTCCAAGCCTTTTCATTGTTAGGTCCACCTAAGGTAGATGACACCAAATCATCATTATTGGGCATTGCATTAATCGCTGCCAAGGCATCTGCAATGCTCCTCACCTTCAGTGCATACTCATTGATAGACATCTTCCCTTTCTTCAATGTATTCAACTCTTGCTTGAGTTGAATCTTTCATGCCTTTGTATTTACAGAAAACATACTTTCAAGTATGGTCCAAGCTGCATATGAATTCTTTGCATTTCTGATATATCCCATCATATTATTGTCAATTACTGCAGACAACCAATACATGACCTTTTTGTCTTTTTCATTCCATTCCTTTCGTGCCTTTGTCTCTTCTGCAGTTGGAGGATCACTCACCTCTAACTCCTTTTCTTCACCTGACACAAACTCGTAGAGGCCTTTTCCAATAAGGAAGTTCGTGACACGGAACTTTCATGAAGGGTAGTTGTTCTTGTTGAGCTTCTCAATGATGGGTTTTCCACTGTTCTCTGCCATTATCACAAAACTAATACCAAACAGCAAGCAAATCTTCTGCAACCCTCGACCTGTAGTGCACAGCAATACACTAGACAACCTTTTTCACTGTCTATTCAATAATACATGCAATCTACAACCAGTTTGCAGATAAACCTTCTGTTTATTCACTATAAACACCTTTGAACTTACATATCTGAAATCTGTAACCTGTGCACCTGTATACGACAGACATAGCTAAAATTGCAAGGTATCTTGAACTACTGTCCGCAACCTTGCGGCTCTAAAACGGGGCCTGAAATGACCTCGAATGGCCAAAATAGCAATGAGTAAAGCCCTGAAGGGCTATTTTGTAGAATACACAGTGCTCTTTGCACCAAATCTCACTGCAATCTGAGATTTTTGCTCTGCCCTGCTTCTGGTGCCTCTACAGGCACTATCCAAGAGAAAGAGTGGAAGAATGGGAGAGCTTCTTACCCGCGGCTTGCTTGCTCGAACCTTGCTTCTTCTCCTTCACTTCAACCTTCAAAATCAGCCTCTCTCAGTGGCGCGTCTCTGATACCATGTCAAGAATTGCGTGGTGGGGGGGACTTGCTCAAGATGCTGTGCCGAACATACACAGAATGCACAAGGAGAAGCTCACTCAAGAGACAAGAAGAGAGATGGAGGCCAAAACGTTTTCTTGCTGGTTTCTTCTTCTTCTTCCACACACTTTACAATGTACACAAATTATAGATAAGATACAACATAAAGGAAAGTGGCCTACTAAGTCAAACAATGCATAACCAACTACACTGATTGACTGATGCTATAACTATGCCAGCTGTAAATAGGTGTAACAACCTGAATATAATAAGTAATGATTCAGTGGCCATGTGAGAGTCATAATGACTACCAATGTGCTAAGTGCAAATGTGTGGACCCATCTAACCAGGCCGTCCATCATTAATGTTCGCATGTGTTGATCTTTTCATCTCAACATTCACGGCCATGGTCTTTAATCACGAGATTGTAGAGGACATTTCTGCAATAGAGCTTTGGGTTGTCACAATTGGATTGATGGGGATGGCGGCTACTAAAATTGAGAGAAAAACAAGTAGAGCCTTGATTCTACAGGGAAGTGAAGGGAGAAGAGACGGAATTTGATTCCAAGAGCCGACGGAGTATCCTTCTTGTCTTCACGACAAGAATTTCCTTCCTCACACTCCTCTTACCTCACTCCTTCATTCTCTTCTCTCTTGGTTTGAGAAGAGTCTCTTCTCTTAGTTCAGGTTACTCCTCCATCTCCTCATGTCCCATATTTATAGTTAAATTGAAGAAGAGGGGGTTTATGGGTTGTGGCCAAGAAGACGAGTTCTTTGTGGAGGGCATCTTGGAAATCCAACTATCTGGAAGCTTTCAAGATGCAATCTGATGCTAATGATTTGATCTTTGAGGTCTAGAGAGGCTGTCAAAGATGCCATTATTGATTTTCTTGGCTCTCGAATGATATTGTTGCAATCTAGGCCTCTTGTCAAACTAAGAAAAGGGGGAGATTGTGAGAGTCTTACGCTAAGATTGAGGAGAATTTGGCTTTTTTCTTGTTTTCAGCTTCATCCAATTTTGGGAAGAAAGAGAGAAAGATGCACAATTTTTTTCCCACAAAAAGGGAGGGTGGCGATGGCCAATTCGTCCAGCTGCTCCTTCCTCATAAGCTGTAATAAAAAGATTAAAACTTTTTATTAAAGATTAAAGCTTTTTTCTTTCTTTCTTCCTTAGTTTTTGAAGTTTTAAATGTTCTTAGTCAATTTCTGACTTATGAGTCATGACCACTATGCATATGGCAATTTTTGTGAAAGATATTTGCAGATTTTATCGTCCCTGGAAGGTGTCAAGTTACAAAATATGTATTATTTTATTGGAGACTCCCTTCTAATGGTCTAAAGTCTCAAATTCTAATTACGGGAAGTTGAAAAAGTCAAAATATCACATTCTATGTGGCTTTGCTTGTCTATTCATGGCATTAGCACAAGTCGTTCTTAGTCTTGCAGGTTAAATGGAATGCAAGATAGTGTTGCTTATGCCCTCAAATTTCACGACACAACAATTTGATGTCAAAACATATACTTGCAAGAATGCAAGAATTTAATGGCAACGTTTTGGACCACTAGAAGAATTATCTTCCCCTTCAATTGCCATATTTTTCTT
The DNA here is from genome assembly GCF_053477565.2 of Lygodium microphyllum. Taxonomy (NCBI): domain Eukaryota; kingdom Viridiplantae; phylum Streptophyta; class Polypodiopsida; order Schizaeales; family Lygodiaceae; genus Lygodium; species Lygodium microphyllum. The sequence continues at coordinate 1,290,488 of NW_028229517.1, forward strand.
TAATCTGCACTTCTACTACATCTTCACCATCCACAAGGTTCCTTACTCCATCCTACAAGTAGCAAATCATCTTATAGACTATCATCATCATCAAGGCTGCCACTAGCAAAGCCCTGATAGGCCACATCAAAGAAAGAAGTGTGACCTTTCTCTTGAATAACATTACTTTGAGGAGTAAGATCAATTCTTGTGGGGTTATATGCAGAGTCATGTAATAGAATGATTAAGCATCCACTCTATGTGATTTATAGCAACCATCAATTCGCGTAGATACAAGAACTTTGAACAATTGGATATCAAGGAACTCGAGCAACCTTTGCACAATGTAGATTTCTTTGTTTTTGCATGTTTATCTCGAGCAGTCTATGAATTGTGTAGATTTCTCTAAGTAGCCTTATAAGAACATAAATGTCTCACTAGTTAACTGCAAGATTGCAAAACTTTACCACACAAGAGATTATATGTGAATGTTCTAGTATTGTAATCTTCTTCACAAGGCCATGTCCAAAATTGATCAACCTTCATACTTGTAGAGAAAAATCTCATAATGTCAAAAGAATAGTAGGTCTTCTTGAAGTGACAGTGGTGAGCATGAGAATGTAGCAAGCCTATAGAGTGAAGAGGAAATAAAATAAAATGTAGATAAGTGCACTTCTACCAAGTAGGAGAAGAACTCCTCAACAACAAACAAGTCCACTTTTGAGATTCAAGATCAGCCTATTACTGTAAACAAAGCACCACCAAGAAAGGAAACAACTTTGACTGGATGTTCACAATTGAATAATTCAAAGTAACCAAAGCCTTTGGTTGCAAACCCTTCGAGTATGCTTGTTGGAGATTTTCAAAAGAAATTCAAAGTAGAGCTTGAGAAAAGCCTTGCCAAGGGACCAAAAAACACCAATGAGATTCATGCAAGTTCTCTTGTACAATTTGAGGTGGACTCCACAAAATTTTCATGCCTAATATATTTCAAGTTCAATGGAAGGGAATGTATTATACTTAGGATTCAAAATGAACTTAGCACCATCCCAAACTACTACTTGCACTCTTGGCTTCTCATATGTAGTTATAGTAGGTGCTCTACGAAAATGCAAACTTTATGTCATGTCCTTTTGCTAGTGAGAAAAACATGTTTATCTTGTGGAGGCCTGGGAACATGCAAGTTGTTGCCCTTCCCTTGGCTAACACAACTCATAGAAGATGCTTGCTACAACCTCTACTTTCAATACAAGCTATAATGCTTGTGATTAAGCTCCTTTCAACAAGTATAAGCTTGTTCATGAAGCTTCCAAATGCAATGTCAAGGCATTATATCTCAATAGGATAGTGAAATGGTTGGCATTTGTAATTGTATTGTTGTTTACAAGTCTTCATATCTATGCCAACTACACCATCTAACCACATGGCAAAATGACCTCCAAGCTTGTGATGGCATTACTCCTCGTTAAGCTTATGAGGAGAGGAACACTCTTACATAAACTCCCTTGGTCAAGAAGGCTTGTATTGTGAGAAAGAAATAGATTTCACCATGGATCTTTGTTGAAAGCTTGAGAAAGATAGGAAAAGAGACTATTCTTCAAAAAGTAACAAGACTTTTACTTGTCTCTAGCCCTTGTGACCCTACGTTTGACTACGTATCACCAAAAATTGCATGAAATTTGATGACGAGCTATTGTCTAAAATAGGTTTTTGTGATGAAATTTTCAAAATAAAAAAAAGAGGAGAAAATGGATCAAATACCAATGCTCTGATACCACTTTTAATGAAGGGGCCTAAAAGGAGAGAGAAGACTATAGGAAAGAAAGAAGAAGAGCGCAAAGGTGAGAGAAAGTCTAGAGAGAAAGATTGGAAATGGAGAGAGAAAGATAGGAAAGAAGGAGAGAGATGGTTGGTAGCTATGAAATGATTGGAAGAGCTTGAAAGGTAAATGAAAAAATTGTATTATTGTGAAAAAAATAATGATATGTACACATGTCCCTTTCACCTTTTGTATGCCCCTAGTTTACAATTCATGCGGTCTTGCATGAGGGGACCCAAAGGGCATGTTGATGCTC